>NW_027175601.1:0-97727 GCF_028021215.1 Eschrichtius robustus
TCTTCTCTCTCTGCCGCCGCCGCCGCCGCCGCCTCAGTGGCCTGGGCACCCTTGAGACTCTGAGTCTCCCCCCGGGCCTGGTGGCGTCTCTCGCGGGCACGGTGCTTCCTCTTCTGGCCCCGAGGCATGATGACACAGGTCAGGGCCAGCAGGCGGGAGTGTGGGCAGGAAGGCAGGCAATGAGGGCACCTGGGGGAGGGACAAGGAGATGCTGTGAGCACCTTCAGCGGGGAGATTCCTCCCTGGCTTTAACCAAGGCCGCCTCTGCAGGGTCCTTGAGGGCACTGCTCGAGGACCCACAGGGCTCCCGTTCTCCTGCTCCGCCTGTCCCCTGAGACCCCTGTGGAGGACGGCAGAGTGAGCCTTGGGGCACAGCCAGCCAGCCCTGCCTGGGCGGCACGGGGGTGACAGTGGGGGCTGGCAGGGGAGGTAGGTCCTCGCGGTTCCCATTCAGAGTCAGGATGACAGTTGCTGGCAAGACTCCCCCACCCCCCCCCCACCCCCACCCCCACCCCATCCCGTCTGCTGCTCTGAAGTTGACACCACCATCTTCCATGACACCCAGGAGGAGGAAAGGAGGGAGCGTTCAGCCCACCACCGAAGGATCCTGGGACCCTCCCTTCTGCTGCCTGGTGATGGCCCCTTCAGAACAAAGCTCTAACCTCCCTTGGACCTGGCAGAGGAAAAGTACGGGCAGTCTCAGCCTGACAGTCCTTCCTTGGGAGTTTACGGGTTGGCAGGAGGGGACAGGCCATATTCTCTCTCGTCCCTTCTCTTCGGGGTGGGTGGCTCCCTTAGTCCTCACTCGGGGTCCTCCCTGGGCGGCCGGTGCAGCCTGGAGCTCCCCTCTTGCCCCGAGGGCCATCTGCTCGCACCAGTGCCGGCACCTCCTTGAGTCTCATTAGGAGGCAGTGAGGGTGACCACGCGGCCGCACGTGGCAGAGTTTTACCAAGCCTGCGGCGTGCGGCAGACAGGTCGAGGCCCTGTGGTTGGCGGCCCCACTGGTCCTCACTCAAGGGCTTGGGCTGACTCTTGGGGAGTGCTCAGGGACGCGCCTTCTGCTGGCCTGCACCTCCCCTCTCAGACAGCAGCCCTCCCTTCTCCGTGTGTGGCCGGAAGGAAGCGGCTGACAACAGGGGAGGGGTTCTGAGGTGCCCTTGCGACGGGGAGGACGGTCCTCACCCTGACTCCTCCCGTGCCCTGGAAATCCTCCCTCTGCTGACCTGCGGCCAGCCCCTCAGAACAAGGCCCCCTCCTCCCTGAGTCTCCCGCGTCCGTCCGCCCGCCCGCCCGCCCGCCCGCGTTCGCACTGAGGGAGCCCCTCCGTCTTTAGACCTGCCCGGAGGCTCCCAGGCTGACGTCAGGGGCGGGGTCTGCGTGGCCGCCATTCTGGGGCGTGGAGCCCCTCGGACCCCACGAGGGTCCCGTCCTTCACTGCACAGGGCCTGGGGCGCTCCCTCTACTGAGCTGAGCCAGGGTCCACCAACCTCAGAGCGAGGCCTTCCTTGCCCGAGGCCCCGCGGGGGAAGCGGGTGGACTTGGGGCCTAACAGCCAGGCCCGAGCCTCTCGGGCCGAGAGCAGGGGCGGGGTGGGCGGGGTGAGCGGGGCCTGCGGGGCCACCTGTTTGCGGAGGGAAAGGGGATTGGGGGTGTCGGGGGCGTGTCCCCGCACTTCTAACTGGGGTCACCTCACACCTTGACACCTGACGAGACGTGGGACTCCTCCCGCGACTCACCCTCGCAGGACGGCAACTCTCAAAAATGGCCTCGCCCCCACAGCGTGGTTAGGAGGACGTCACTTCCGGTCGTGCGCATCTGGGCTCCAGGAGGACAGTAGGGGCGGGGCGGGGGTGGGGCGGGGCCGGGCCGGGGCGGGGCAGGACGGGGAGGGGAGGTGTGGGGTGGTGCAGGCGGAGCTTCCCGCAGGACTGGCACGTGGGCCTTTCATTGACTCTTGGCAGGTCCTGGGACTTTTCCCTCCGCTGAGCTGAGTCAGCAGGCGTCCCACCTTGGCTCTCATTTCTGTCGGCGCCCCCGGCCGGAAGTATCTGGGGGCCTGAGCCTCACAGCCATGCCTGGGTCCCCCGAGACTGACAGTGAGGCCTCTTTGGGGCCCCCTGTTCTATGGTGGATGCTGCTCTCAATCCCCTCTCAGTGTCTTCTCTTGACTCCCTGTAGGTGCTGGGCTACCTCCCGTCTGCTGACCTGAGGCCAAGGCCTCGCATCAGAGACATCAGCTCCCTGAGACTGCTGGTGTGAAGTGCAGGCACATCTCATCTGGACACTTCTGCCTGGAGCCTCCCAGAGATGGCTGGTGCAGGTAAGATGAGCTGAGGGGAAAGGAGGCGAGACTCTCTTCTGTGGTTTGGAGCCCGTCAGGTCTCACTCAAGGTCCTCACACTGACTGCTGGCAGGGCCTGCGATTCCATTCCATCCTTCTCTGGTATGACTCCATCCCTGTCCCCAACCATGCCCCACAGAATCCCGGAGGAGTTAGTGAAGGGGCTCCTTAGCCTGACAGTTCTCACTGTGGTCTCTCTTTGTTGACATCAGGGGCATTGCCCAAAAGTTCAGAAATGAATTTCTGTCCTTTTGTACAACTGCTGTGTTACTTGCTATTCTCTTTGAGTCCGTGTGTGATAGTCCATTAAGATGATCATTTAAAAAGGCCAGTTGTCATCCACTAACAAAGTTTCAGATGGTTATCTCACAGCCTGTGGACCATACTGCCACATCCAGCCCAATCTTTGGTGTCCCATGCTCCTGGCATGCGGGCTCTGCAAGGCTGCCTCAGGTTCCTTCAGTGAAGCAGTAGAGATTCATGGTCCCAGAGCACAGTGGAAGAATCAAGGGCTCAAGTTTAAAGGCTTTTCTCTAATCAGTCCTGTCATCTGCCTCTCTTGCAGGCTACAGGCCTGTCTCGAATTCAGGGCATCCCCCTACCTGCCCACACTCAGGTTCTAGTTCAGTGGAGACTTACTGTCCCTCAGGGATTATTTAGCTTTGTGTTGTTGCTTTTGTTAATGTTTTCTCTTTATTCCTTCTGTAATTTTTCCATGGTTGATTTTGGGTACAGGAAACAGTAGCCCATGTTTGATTGTCATCAGCTGCTATGGATAAGGTACTAAATCTGTAAACGAATTAAGGAAAATCGATATTCTTACAATATCTGTGCCTCACGAATACACATAACATACTATTCTGGTTGAGACTTCTTTTTCCTAAGTCAGTCAGGAAATTCTTCTTATTGCCTCCATGTAGATTATATACATTTTTGTATGGTTTCTTTCTAGGTATGTTTTTTATATTATTGCTTTAGTCTATGGTGTATTTTCTTTTTTTTTTTTTTTTTTTTTTTCCTTTTTTTTGATTTTTTTTAACATCTTTATTGGAGTAGAATTGCTTCACAATGGTGTGTTAGTTTCTGCTTTATAACAAAGTCAATCAGTTACACATATATCCCCATTATCTCTTCCCTCTTGCATCTCCCTCCCTCCTACCCTCCCTATCCCACCCCTCTAGGTGGTCACAAAGCACCGAGCTGATCTCCCTGTGCTAAGCGACTGCTTCCCGCTAGCTCTCTGTTTGACATTTGGTAGTGTATATATGTCCATGCCACTCTCTCACTTTGTCCCAGCTTCCCCTTCCCCTTCCCCGTATCCTCAGGTCCATGCTCTAGTAGGTCTGCATCTTTATTCCCATCTTGCCCCTAGGTTCTTCATGACCATATTTCTTTTTTCTTAGACTCCATATGTATGTGTTAGCATACGGTATTTGTTTTTCTCTTTCTGACTTACTTCGCTCTGTATGACAGACTCTAGGTCCATCCACCTCACTACAAATACCTCAATATGTAGGCTTTTTAAACTAGCTCCTTTTGCTAATCAGTATACATTTAAGTTTCTCTATATCTGTTTGTGGTTTGAAATGTCATTTCTCTTCATGGCTGAATAGCATTCCATCATGTGGACTACCACAGTTTGTTTACCCCTTCATCTGCTGAAGGTCATCTTGGTTGATTTCAGTTTTTGGCAACTATGAATTTGTGTACTCTTAACGTTGGTTTGAAGGCTTCCGGATGGACATAAGTTTTCAACTCTTTTGAGTAAATACCTAGGCGTTTAATTGCTAGATCATATGATAAGATTATGTTTAGCTTAAAAGAAACTTCCAGCCAGTTTCCAGACAGTGTGTCTCTATCACTTTGCATTCCCTTTAGCACTGAATGAGAGTTCCTATTGGTCCCCATCCTTGCCAGCATTTGGTATTGCCAGGTGTTTGTTTTTGTTTTAGCCATATTAATAGGTATCTCATTGTTGTTTAAATCCCAAACTCCCTGAAGACCTGTGATGTTGATCGTCTTTTCGTATGCTATTTGCCATCTGTGTGTATTTTTGGTGAGGCGTCTGTTCAGCTCTTTTCACCGCTGTTAAATTGACGTTTTTGTTTTCTTATCGTTGAGTTTTTTAAGAGTTCATTGTATATTTTTGATTCATGTTTATTATCAGATATGTGTCTTACAATTATTTTTTCCCAGTCTGCGGCTTGTCTTTTCATTCTCTTAATAGTACCTTTGACAGAGTAGAAGTTTTTAATTTTAATGAAGTTCAGCTTATCATTTTTCTCTCTCATGGATTGTGCTTTTGGTGTTGCGTCTAAAATCTCGTTGCCAAACCCAAGATTTTCTCCTATATTTCCTTCTGGTTTGGTTTGGTTTGGTTTGGTTTTGGTTTGGTTTGGTTTTGTTTTCCCACTCCGCATGGCAGGCAGGATCTTAGTTCCCTGACCAAGGATCAAACCCATGCCCCATGCCGTGGAAGTGCAGTCTTAACCACTGGACCATGAGGGAAGGCCCGGGCTTTTTTTAAATTTTGAGTTTTCCATTTAGGTCTGTGATCCATTTTGAGTTAATTATTTTGAAACATGTAAAGTCTGTATCAACATTCTTTTTTGTTGTATGCGCACGTCTAGTTGTCCCAGCACTGTGAGTTAAAAGACTCCTTTCTCTATTGAGTTGCCTTTGCTCCTTTGTTAAAGATCAGTTGACTGTGTGAGGGGTCTATTTCTAGGTTTTCTATTCTGTGCCTTGGTCTATTTGTCTCTTCTTTTGCTAATAGTATGTGGTCTTGATTATCGTAGCTTTAAAGTCCGTTTTGAAATCCAGTAATATCAGTTCTCTGACTTTGATCTTCTTCGGTATTGATTTGAGTTGGTTATTATGGATCTTTTCATTTTTTATATACACTTTAGATTGTTTGTTGCTATCTACAGAATAACTTGCTGGAGTTTTGAGCAGAATTGTATTGAGTGTATAAATCAAGTTGGGAGTAACTGACATCTCAACAATCTTGCATCCTCCTATCCGTGAACATGGAGTGTTTCTCTATTTATTTAGATCTCCTTTAATTTTTTTCAGTGACGTTTGTATTTCTCATATAAATCTTATACGTATATTTTTAAGAATTATTTATAATCAATCTTTTTTTGGTGCTAATGTAAATGGCATTAGGTTTTTCAATTGCAAATTCCATTTGTTTATCGGACAACAATTGACTGTTGAGTATTAACCTTGGCTGATTAATACCAGGAGTTTTCTTGTTGTTGATTACTTGAGATTTCCTACATAGACAGTTAGGTCATCTGTGAGCAAAAACAGCATTTACACTTGACTGCTCTCATCTGGAACCTCCTCTCTTTCTCACCCCTTGTTTTAACTTGTCATTTATTTAGCTCTTAGAGTGTGTCTCACCATCTTCTTGATATGGCGGCAGCTCCTAGGCTCTAAAGTTCTATGGACAGTGGCTCAGTCTTCTTTTTCTTACCATCCCCAGTTCTGCCATGGAGCCTTCCAAAGAGTAGATGCTCAATTAATGGTTGGGAATAAGAGTGGCAACGATAAGGAGGTCTACTTTATTATTGTTTAATTTCTCTCACAATCTTGAATAATCTAAGAAAACATCTTTCAGTTTTACAAAAAGAAGCACTAAAAGAATAAACCAAACCAAAAATGTACCACCATTTACTCTTTTTCTTTTCTTTTTTACCGGACCCACATTATTTAACTGCCGAGTCTATTCACAGTTCCATGGAAATCCCTCTTCCATTGCTGTGTTTTCTTGTTCGAGGTCATAAAAAAAATGGAAGGTTTCTAAATTTGTTTTATAAAATATCAAAACTTTAGCTTGTACCTGACAAAAGTAATGAATTGTGTGATCCATACTGTCACCAGCAGAATGGCGATTTCCGTGGTTCTTGCCCTCCCAAAGAGGAAGAATTCAGTCGAGAGGCGTAGAGCAGTTTTAAGTAGCAAGAGTTCAGTTAAGCAGAGCAAAAAGTACACTCCCGAGAAAGCAGGAGAGCGGGCTGTCTGGAAACCAGAAGCAGCCCCGCAATGGGGTAGGGCCGTGTTTTGTAGAGTGGTGGTCCCTCCCTGTGTCCTGTGTTATTTGACTGAGAAATCGATTGACAGCTTTAGGTTATGTAACTTTCCTGCTAGTATGCAGGCACTTACCCATAAGCACCCAAGCAGAACCCATCGGGTGGGGCGGGGAAGCAAAAGCCGCAATGCTAAGTTAGTACAAATGAGGCATAATGAACCCTGGGTTACCGTGAGTCACCTTTTAGGTCTTGGTGCGCCTGCGTCAACCTGTGCCGGCGGTTTTGTCTTGCTTGGTCCTGGTATGGCTGGAAACCTAGCAGTGGTCCTTGACCACGAGAGGGAGGATCTCTGGGCATGCTCCAACCACCGGTGTCCAGGTAGGGGAGGGAAAGACGAACCGTCCAGGATGGGGCAGGCCCGCTCATCTGTGACTCGCTATCCTCATCTTGGCTCGCCCGGGCACCCTCTTCATATCCTGGGCAGGAAACCCCTGCATCACGACAGCTAGTGGCTGGGACCCCCTGAGGCTCCCGGGCGAGCGCCAGCAGCACGGGAGCTCGGGGGAGTACCCCGAGAAACAGAAGCGGGGGGAGGAGGGCGACTCTTCTCTCTCTGCTGCCGCCGCCGCCGCCTCCGCCTCAGTGGCCTGGGCACCCTTGAGACTCTATGAGTCTCCCCCCGGGCCTGGTGGCGTCTCTCGTGGGCACGGCGCTTCCGCTTCTGGCCCCGAGGCACGATGACACAGGTCAGGGCCAGCAGGCGGGAGCGTGGGCGGGAAGGCAGGCAATGAGGGCACCTGGGGGGAGGGACAAGGAGGTGCTGTGAGCACCTTCAGCGGGGAGATTCCTCCCTGGCTTTAACCAAGGCCGCCTCTGCAGGGTCCTTGAGGGCACTGCTCGAGGACCCACAGGGCTCCCGTCCTCCTGCTCCGCCTGTCCCCTGAGACCCCTGTGGAGGACGGTAGAGTGAGCCTTGGGCTACAGGCTGCCAGCCTACCTGAGTGTCCCTGGGGTGACAGAAGGGGGCTGCCAGTGGGACCTTCCGCGTTCTAGGGCGGGGAGTCTGCTCAGTTCATCTTCAGGGTCTTTAGGTGGACGGCAGCCAGGGCCTGGGCTTCCTCCTCTCTGTTGCTCTGCAGTTGACACCTCAGTGGTCCCGGGGACCCATGAGGAGGAAGTGAGGGGTGCCCCAGCTCACCGCCCTGACAGGGGGAACACAGTGCTGACAGCTCTGTGGAGTCCTTTCTATCCTGGGATCACTGGGTCCTCAGTCCCTATTCAGTGCTCTCAGTTGGCTTCACGTAGGGCCTGGGACCCACCCTTCTGCCCTCTAATGGCTTTACCTTCAGGCTAAGGATCTCACCTCCCTTAGACCTGATGTAAAGGAGCCTCGGCCCGACTGCCCTGTCCTGAGCCTTCAAGTGCTGAAAGCAGGGGCAAGGCTAGACTCTTTGTCGTCCCCACAGCTCAGGGGGTGGGGCATGTTCCCCTTAGTCGTCACTCAGCGTTCTCAGTTTGACTCCTGGGAAGGCCTGTGGCTCCTCTCTCTTTACCTGAGGACATGTGCTCGTAGAAAGGCCCACAGCTCTCTGAGACCCAGCAGAAGGAAGTGAGGGTAGCCTGATTTCCCACATCTACCTGTGGCCTCTGAAGGCAGAAAGCTGTGGCAGGCAAATCCAGGCCTTATTATGGTTGGCCGCACCAGTCCTCACTCAGGCTCCTCCGTTTGACTCCTGGCAAGACCTATAATTTCTCGCTCTCTTCACCTAGTAACTGTCCTCACTTCTCTGTCACCCTGGGAGGAGTTAAGGGTTGCCTCTGCTCGGCCTGACATCTATCCAGGCGTCTCCCAGGACTGACGGCAGGGGAGAGATGATGCGCTGCCCCCATTGGTACGGTTTTCCTGCCCCACTCCAGCCTTAGGTCCTCACCCCAACTCCTAGCACAACCTGGAAATTTCCCCTATGCTGAGCCAGCCAGCCTCAGAGCAAAGTCCTCACCACCCTGAGTCCCCAGAAGTAGAAGTCACAGTAGGCCACGTGCAGCCACAGCTCTCTCTCAGGGGCTTCTGAGGACTAACAGCAGAGGGCAAGATTCTCCGGGCTCCACTCTTCTGGGGTTTGTGACCTCAATAGTCCTCACTGTGTCAGGATCTGGGACTCTTCCCTCTACTGACCTGAGTCCTCCAGAGCTGGAAGCAAGTGGGTGACACATCGAACTACCCCTGCCTGGGGCTTCCCAGGGCCGAAAGGGTGGTGGGGCTCTGTGTTCCTCTGTCTTTTCGGTTGGGCGTTCCCCTTGGTCCTCACTCAGAGTCCTTACACTGACCCTTCCCGTGACCTAGAGAGGCCTGTCCTCTCATACTGCAGCCTTTAATTCCCTGAGACCACCTAGGAGGATGTGAGGGTTGCCTCACGTGGGCATGACTGCCTGTGGTCACTCATGGCCGACAGTAAGGGAGGGATTCTGTGGCGTCCCCACTTTTATGATTTGGGTGGTTCCCTCAGTCCTCACGGTCCTCTGCTTGACTCTTGGCAGGACCTGGAACTCCTCCCTGTGCTAACGTGAGGCTGGCCCCTGAGACCAAGTGCCTCATCTACCGGAGATGCTCTAAAAGGACACGTGTGGGGCGCATCATGCCAACATTCCTGGATTTGCCGAGGGGAAGTATCCAGTGGCAGGGCTCTGTTCTAGGTGGAGTCCCTTTATCCTCATTTAGAGTCACTAGATTTCCAGTCTCTACTGAGTGAGGCTGTTCCCAATAGACCAAGGCCCTCGCCTCCCTGAGACCACTCCCAGTGGAAAGAGGGGGCACGTCAGCCAGAAAGCTTTGTCCTGGGCCGCCTGGGGCTGACATCAGGGGTGGTGGGACTCTGCATTCTCCTCTGTTCTGGAGTGAGTGGTCCCCTTGCTCCTCATTCAGGGTCCTCATCGTGATGCCTGACCAGACCCAGGACTCCGCCCTCCACTCCCCTGAAGCTGTGCTCCTCAGAACAAAGGCATTACCTTCTTGGAAATTCGGAATTGGAAGTCAGGGTGAACCAGATCTGTCCAAAGCTGTTGGGGTCTTCTGAGGAGCAGGATTTTACAAGGCCCCACTCTTCTGGAGTCAGTGGCCCCTCAGTCCTAACTCAGGTTTCTTACCTTGACTTCAGGTAGCATATGGGACTCCAGCCTCCCTACTGACTGACTGTCTGCCAGCCTCAGGCCAAGGCTTTCACCTTCCTGAGACACCAGAAGGGGAGGTAAGAGACCTATTCCCTGGCTACCCCTGCCGGGGGCCTCTGTGTGGTCCCCTTTGTTATGGGGAGTCCACTCATCAGCACCCAGTGTCCTCACCCTGAATCGAATTAAGGCCTGTTAGGATCCCCTACTTGGGCAGGATTGGAGATGGCTGCCACAAGACCAAGGAACTCGCCTCCCTGAGAACCTCTCCACCCTTGCCCCGGAGGAAAAGAAGGGGTACCTTCAGACACACAGCTCTGCCCATGGCCACACAAGGGAGAAAGCAGGGTACACTTTGTGGGGCCCCCTTCTCTTCTAAGGTCCTCACCTTGAGTAACTATCAGAGGCTGGGACTCCTCCCTCCACTGACCTGAGGACACAGCTCTTAAACCAAGGCTTTTATGTCCCTGAGAAACTTGAAGAGTAAATGAGGAGATGCTGATCTTTTCAGGTTATCTGGCACTGCATATGTAGAAGACCCCATTGTCACCGAATATTTTTTTTTTTTATTCATACCATTCACTTATTCAGCGTTACTATTACCGTGTTCCAAAACAGTGCTTTGGGAACAGGGCCCCTATTTATCCCATGAGATACATTTTGGAGTGGTGAGAAGAAAAATGAATTAAAAGACATAAGGTCTGGCTTAGGCTGGGAGGAGTGGAAGAGTGTAGGCTCTAGACTATTCCCGACCAGGGGACTAGACCCAGCAGGGTCACTTAATCAGTCTTGTGAACTTGAGAAATTTGCAAGTTATTCACCTATAAAGGGAGTCTGCCAAATCCTATCCTGCATGAATGTTGGAATGTTATGTACTACATATAAAGCAGTGGCATACTCATTAAGAAATATTGGGTTTTTGATGAATGGCAGTTATGATGTGATTATTATGAACCCCCAAAATACCACCCTCCCATCAGAGTTTATTTTTAATCCAGTAGGTAGCGGAGAATATGCAGTGCACTAGGACAAAAGAAACAAATACTCACAAATGAGAAAGTTTAAAAGAAATGAGGCAAACCACGAATTAAATACCTTTTACTCTCTGTTTTCTCCATTTTTTGTTTCCAAATATTTTCTGTGGTCGTCTTTCACGTTTCCATGAAAATCTCTATTGCAGTGCCATGTTTTCTACTTGTGGATCATACAGAAAGTATATAGATGGTTCGTGAATTTCTTTTACATATACCAAAACTGTAACTTTAGAACTCTTTAAACAGCAATAAATATGCAAGCAATGTCATGCACGAATTCATATTCTTAAGAAAACACACTATCTATTACAAGATAAAAACATTTGAAAAAACCTAAATAAGTCAATAAATAAGGTATAGAGGTTACTAGTTTAAAACAGGAAGATAAATAAGATCTATACTTTGTTCCCTCCACCCCTCCTACTCTGCACTATTTAGGGGCTTGACTGCTCCCTTCCAAAACAAAGTGAACAAACTGCCCGCGGCCTCCCTCCCTAGATGTGGGAGGAGCTGCGGGGCCTTGGCCCTGGAAGTGCACTGCCCTCGGCCACAGCTGCAGCCCTGGCCGCGGCTCTCACTCCTGCTCTCTCTTCCTCATCTTGCAGAGCCTCCTCATAGAGATCTGGGAAGGCACTGGGGACGGTATCAGCGATCTTGGCCACAAACTCCAGCACTTTCATCTTGCTGGTTTCAGCCAGGGCTCTCGGGCCCCACAGGAACTCATAGCGCGGAGGATCGCTGTTGGGCACCTGGCGGTAGGTCAGGTACTTCTGCTGCACGAACTCTTCGCTGATGAGCCTCCTGGGCTCCCCAAAGATCGAGTGCCTCCTCCCAGCATACAACCCCAACGCATTGAGGAATTCCCAGATCTCCTCCTCGGTGGCACGGTTGCCCTTCTTGAAGATCACGCCCAGGAGAGTCATCAGGAGACCGGACGTGGGCAGCCCCGACTCACCACTCGGACTTCCCTCGCTGGGGAGGGCCAGCTTGCTGATGAGGGCGTAGGAGTGACGGCTGGGGTCGACTTCCTTCAGCTCGAGGCCAAAGACCAGCTCCATGCACTCAGAGGCTCTCCTGAGGATCTCAGGGAAGTGCTTCGTGTACTTCTTGCTGACAGCCTTCAGCATTTCTGCCTGCGGGATGGGCTCGTTCAGCTTGTACTTCTCCAGCAGGACCTGCACCAACGTGCTGGCCTTCATGGACAGAGGATCTCTCCAAGTGCTGTGAGTGGAAGGTGCTGCCTGGGAGGTACTTGCACTTTCCTCATCTTGGCTCGCCCGGGCACCCTCTTCATATCCTGGGCAGGAAACCCCTGCCTCACGAGAGCTAGTGGCTGGGGCTCCCTGAGGCTCCCGGCGAGCGCCAGCAGCACGGGAGCTCGGGGGAGTACCCCGAGAAACAGAAGCGGGGGAGGGGGGCGACTCTTCTCTCTCTGCCGCCGCCGCCGCCGCCGCCTCAGTGGCCTGGGCACCCTTGAGACTCTGAGTCTCCCCCCGGGCCTGGTGGCGTCTCTCGCGGGCACGGTGCTTCCTCTTCTGGCCCCGAGGCATGATGACACAGGTCAGGGCCAGCAGGCGGGAGTGTGGGCAGGAAGGCAGGCAATGAGGGCACCTGGGGGAGGGACAAGGAGATGCTGTGAGCACCTTCAGCGGGGAGATTCCTCCCTGGCTTTAACCAAGGCCGCCTCTGCAGGGTCCTTGAGGGCACTGCTCGAGGACCCACAGGGCTCCCGTTCTCCTGCTCCGCCTGTCCCCTGAGACCCCTGTGGAGGACGGCAGAGTGAGCCTTGGGGCACAGCCAGCCAGCCCTGCCTGGGCGGCACGGGGGTGACAGTGGGGGCTGGCAGGGGAGGTAGGTCCTCGCGGTTCCCATTCAGAGTCAGGATGACAGTTGCTGGCAAGACTCCCCCACCCCCCCCCCACCCCCACCCCCACCCCATCCCGTCTGCTGCTCTGAAGTTGACACCACCATCTTCCATGACACCCAGGAGGAGGAAAGGAGGGAGCGTTCAGCCCACCACCGAAGGATCCTGGGACCCTCCCTTCTGCTGCCTGGTGATGGCCCCTTCAGAACAAAGCTCTAACCTCCCTTGGACCTGGCAGAGGAAAAGTACGGGCAGTCTCAGCCTGACAGTCCTTCCTTGGGAGTTTACGGGTTGGCAGGAGGGGACAGGCCATATTCTCTCTCGTCCCTTCTCTTCGGGGTGGGTGGCTCCCTTAGTCCTCACTCGGGGTCCTCCCTGGGCGGCCGGTGCAGCCTGGAGCTCCCCTCTTGCCCCGAGGGCCATCTGCTCGCACCAGTGCCGGCACCTCCTTGAGTCTCATTAGGAGGCAGTGAGGGTGACCACGCGGCCGCACGTGGCAGAGTTTTACCAAGCCTGCGGCGTGCGGCAGACAGGTCGAGGCCCTGTGGTTGGCGGCCCCACTGGTCCTCACTCAAGGGCTTGGGCTGACTCTTGGGGAGTGCTCAGGGACGCGCCTTCTGCTGGCCTGCACCTCCCCTCTCAGACAGCAGCCCTCCCTTCTCCGTGTGTGGCCGGAAGGAAGCGGCTGACAACAGGGGAGGGGTTCTGAGGTGCCCTTGCGACGGGGAGGACGGTCCTCACCCTGACTCCTCCCGTGCCCTGGAAATCCTCCCTCTGCTGACCTGCGGCCAGCCCCTCAGAACAAGGCCCCCTCCTCCCTGAGTCTCCCGCGTCCGTCCGCCCGCCCGCCCGCCCGCCCGCGTTCGCACTGAGGGAGCCCCTCCGTCTTTAGACCTGCCCGGAGGCTCCCAGGCTGATGTCAGGGGCGGGGTCTGCGTGGCCGCCATTCTGGGGCGTGGAGCCCCTCGGACCCCACGAGGGTCCCGTCCTTCACTGCACAGGGCCTGGGGCGCTCCCTCTACTGAGCTGAGCCAGGGTCCACCAACCTCAGAGCGAGGCCTTCCTTGCCCGAGGCCCCGCGGGGGAAGCGGGTGGACTTGGGGCCTAACAGCCAGGCCCGAGCCTCTCGGGCCGAGAGCAGGGGCGGGGTGGGCGGGGTGAGCGGGGCCTGCGGGGCCACCTGTTTGCGGAGGGAAAGGGGATTGGGGGTGTCGGGGGCGTGTCCCCGCACTTCTAACTGGGGTCACCTCACACCTTGACACCTGACGAGACGTGGGACTCCTCCCGCGACTCACCCTCGCAGGACGGCAACTCTCAAAAATGGCCTCGCCCCCACAGCGTGGTTAGGAGGACGTCACTTCCGGTCGTGCGCATCTGGGCTCCAGGAGGACAGTAGGGGCGGGGCGGGGGTGGGGCGGGGCCGGGCCGGGGCGGGGCAGGACGGGGAGGGGAGGTGTGGGGTGGTGCAGGCGGAGCTTCCCGCAGGACTGGCACGTGGGCCTTTCATTGACTCTTGGCAGGTCCTGGGACTTTTCCCTCCGCTGAGCTGAGTCAGCAGGCGTCCCACCTTGGCTCTCATTTCTGTCGGCGCCCCCGGCCGGAAGTATCTGGGGGCCTGAGCCTCACAGCCATGCCTGGGTCCCCCGAGACTGACAGTGAGGCCTCTTTGGGGCCCCCTGTTCTATGGTGGATGCTGCTCTCAATCCCCTCTCAGTGTCTTCTCTTGACTCCCTGTAGGTGCTGGGCTACCTCCCGTCTGCTGACCTGAGGCCAAGGCCTCGCATCAGAGACATCAGCTCCCTGAGACTGCTGGTGTGAAGTGCAGGCACATCTCATCTGGACACTTCTGCCTGGAGCCTCCCAGAGATGGCTGGTGCAGGTAAGATGAGCTGAGGGGAAAGGAGGCGAGACTCTCTTCTGTGGTTTGGAGCCCGTCAGGTCTCACTCAAGGTCCTCACACTGACTGCTGGCAGGGCCTGCGATTCCATTCCATCCTTCTCTGGTATGACTCCATCCCTGTCCCCAACCATGCCCCACAGAATCCCGGAGGAGTTAGTGAAGGGGCTCCTTAGCCTGACAGTTCTCACTGTGGTCTCTCTTTGTTGACATCAGGGGCATTGCCCAAAAGTTCAGAAATGAATTTCTGTCCTTTTGTACAACTGCTGTGTTACTTGCTATTCTCTTTGAGTCCGTGTGTGATAGTCCATTAAGATGATCATTTAAAAAGGCCAGTTGTCATCCACTAACAAAGTTTCAGATGGTTATCTCACAGCCTGTGGACCATACTGCCACATCCAGCCCAATCTTTGGTGTCCCATGCTCCTGGCATGCGGGCTCTGCAAGGCTGCCTCAGGTTCCTTCAGTGAAGCAGTAGAGATTCATGGTCCCAGAGCACAGTGGAAGAATCAAGGGCTCAAGTTTAAAGGCTTTTCTCTAATCAGTCCTGTCATCTGCCTCTCTTGCAGGCTACAGGCCTGTCTCGAATTCAGGGCATCCCCCTACCTGCCCACACTCAGGTTCTAGTTCAGTGGAGACTTACTGTCCCTCAGGGATTATTTAGCTTTGTGTTGTTGCTTTTGTTAATGTTTTCTCTTTATTCCTTCTGTAATTTTTCCATGGTTGATTTTGGGTACAGGAAACAGTAGCCCATGTTTGATTGTCATCAGCTGCTATGGATAAGGTACTAAATCTGTAAACGAATTAAGGAAAATCGATATTCTTACAATATCTGTGCCTCACGAATACACATAACATACTATTCTGGTTGAGACTTCTTTTTCCTAAGTCAGTCAGGAAATTCTTCTTATTGCCTCCATGTAGATTATATACATTTTTGTATGGTTTCTTTCTAGGTATGTTTTTTATATTATTGCTTTAGTCTATGGTGTATTTTCTTTTTTTTTTTTTTTTTTTTTTCCTTTTTTTTGATTTTTTTTAACATCTTTATTGGAGTAGAATTGCTTCACAATGGTGTGTTAGTTTCTGCTTTATAACAAAGTCAATCAGTTACACATATATCCCCATTATCTCTTCCCTCTTGCATCTCCCTCCCTCCTACCCTCCCTATCCCACCCCTCTAGGTGGTCACAAAGCACCGAGCTGATCTCCCTGTGCTAAGCGACTGCTTCCCGCTAGCTCTCTGTTTGACATTTGGTAGTGTATATATGTCCATGCCACTCTCTCACTTTGTCCCAGCTTCCCCTTCCCCTTCCCCGTATCCTCAGGTCCATGCTCTAGTAGGTCTGCATCTTTATTCCCATCTTGCCCCTAGGTTCTTCATGACCATATTTCTTTTTTCTTAGACTCCATATGTATGTGTTAGCATACGGTATTTGTTTTTCTCTTTCTGACTTACTTCGCTCTGTATGACAGACTCTAGGTCCATCCACCTCACTACAAATACCTCAATATGTAGGCTTTTTAAACTAGCTCCTTTTGCTAATCAGTATACATTTAAGTTTCTCTATATCTGTTTGTGGTTTGAAATGTCATTTCTCTTCACGGCTGAATAGCATTCCATCATGTGGACTACCACAGTTTGTTTACCCCTTCATCTGCTGAAGGTCATCTTGGTTGATTTCAGTTTTTGGCAACTATGAATTTGTGTACTCTTAACGTTGGTTTGAAGGCTTCCGGATGGACATAAGTTTTCAACTCTTTTGAGTAAATACCTAGGCGTTTAATTGCTAGATCATATGATAAGATTATGTTTAGCTTAAAAGAAACTTCCAGCCAGTTTCCAGACAGTGTGTCTCTATCACTTTGCATTCCCTTTAGCACTGAATGAGAGTTCCTATTGGTCCCCATCCTTGCCAGCATTTGGTATTGCCAGGTGTTTGTTTTTGTTTTAGCCATATTAATAGGTATCTCATTGTTGTTTAAATCCCAAACTCCCTGAAGACCTGTGATGTTGATCGTCTTTTCGTATGCTATTTGCCATCTGTGTGTATTTTTGGTGAGGCGTCTGTTCAGCTCTTTTCACCGCTGTTAAATTGACGTTTTTGTTTTCTTATCGTTGAGTTTTTTAAGAGTTCATTGTATATTTTTGATTCATGTTTATTATCAGATATGTGTCTTACAATTATTTTTTCCCAGTCTGCGGCTTGTCTTTTCATTCTCTTAATAGTACCTTTGACAGAGTAGAAGTTTTTAATTTTAATGAAGTTCAGCTTATCATTTTTCTCTCTCATGGATTGTGCTTTTGGTGTTGCGTCTAAAATCTCGTTGCCAAACCCAAGATTTTCTCCTATATTTCCTTCTGGTTTGGTTTGGTTTGGTTTGGTTTTGGTTTGGTTTGGTTTTGTTTTCCCACTCCGCATGGCAGGCAGGATCTTAGTTCCCTGACCAAGGATCAAACCCATGCCCCCTGCCGTGGAAGTGCAGTCTTAACCACTGGACCATGAGGGAAGGCCCGGGCTTTTTTTAAATTTTGAGTTTTCCATTTAGGTCTGTGATCCATTTTGAGTTAATTATTTTGAAACATGTAAAGTCTGTATCAACATTCTTTTTTGTTGTATGCGCACGTCTAGTTGTCCCAGCACTGTGAGTTAAAAGACTCCTTTCTCTATTGAGTTGCCTTTGCTCCTTTGTTAAAGATCAGTTGACTGTGTGAGGGGTCTATTTCTAGGTTTTCTATTCTGTGCCTTGGTCTATTTGTCTCTTCTTTTGCTAATAGTATGTGGTCTTGATTATCGTAGCTTTAAAGTCCGTTTTGAAATCCAGTAATATCAGTTCTCTGACTTTGATCTTCTTCGGTATTGATTTGAGTTGGTTATTATGGATCTTTTCATTTTTTATATACACTTTAGATTGTTTGTTGCTATCTACAGAATAACTTGCTGGAGTTTTGAGCAGAATTGTATTGAGTGTATAAATCAAGTTGGGAGTAACTGACATCTCAACAATCTTGCATCCTCCTATCCGTGAACATGGAGTGTTTCTCTATTTATTTAGATCTCCTTTAATTTTTTTCAGTGACGTTTGTATTTCTCATATAAATCTTATACGTATATTTTTAAGAATTATTTATAATCAATCTTTTTTTGGTGCTAATGTAAATGGCATTAGGTTTTTCAATTGCAAATTCCATTTGTTTTTCGGACAACAATTGACTGTTGAGTATTAACCTTGGCTGATTAATACCAGGAGTTTTCTTGTTGTTGATTACTTGAGATTTCCTACATAGACAGTTAGGTCATCTGTGAGCAAAAACAGCATTTACACTTGACTGCTCTCATCTGGAACCTCCTCTCTTTCTCACCCCTTGTTTTAACTTGTCATTTATTTAGCTCTTAGAGTGTGTCTCACCATCTTCTTGATATGGCGGCAGCTCCTAGGCTCTAAAGTTCTATGGACAGTGGCTCAGTCTTCTTTTTCTTACCATCCCCAGTTCTGCCATGGAGCCTTCCAAAGAGTAGATGCTCAATTAATGGTTGGGAATAAGAGTGGCAACGATAAGGAGGTCTACTTTATTATTGTTTAATTTCTCTCACAATCTTGAATAATCTAAGAAAACATCTTTCAGTTTTACAAAAAGAAGCACTAAAAGAATAAACCAAACCAAAAATGTACCACCATTTACTCTTTTTCTTTTCTTTTTTACTGGACCCACATTATTTAACTGCCGAGTCTATTCACAGTTCCATGGAAATCCCTCTTCCATTGCTGTGTTTTCTTGTTCGAGGTCATAAAAAAAATGGAAGGTTTCTAAATTTGTTTTATAAAATATCAAAACTTTAGCTTGTACCTGACAAAAGTAATGAATTGTGTGATCCATACTGTCACCAGCAGAATGGCGATTTCCGTGGTTCTTGCCCTCCCAAAGAGGAAGAATTCAGTCGAGAGGCGTAGAGCAGTTTTAAGTAGCAAGAGTTCAGTTAAGCAGAGCAAAAAGTACACTCCCGAGAAAGCAGGAGAGCGGGCTGTCTGGAAACCAGAAGCAGCCCCGCAATGGGGTAGGGCCGTGTTTTGTAGAGTGGTGGTCCCTCCCTGTGTCCTGCGTTATTTGACTGAGAAATCGATTGACAGCTTTAGGTTATGTAACTTTCCTGCTAGTATGCAGGCACTTACCCATAAGCACCCAAGCAGAACCCATCGGGTGGGGCGGGGAAGCAAAAGCCGCAATGCTAAGTTAGTACAAATGAGGCATAATGAACCCTGGGTTACCGTGAGTCACCTTTTAGGTCTTGGTGCGCCTGCGTCAACCTGTGCCGGCGGTTTTGTCTTGCTTGGTCCTGGTATGGCTGGAAACCTAGCAGTGGTCCTTGACCACGAGAGGGAGGATCTCTGGGCATGCTCCAACCACCGGTGTCCAGGTAGGGGAGGGAAAGACGAACCGTCCAGGATGGGGCAGGCCCGCTCATCTGTGACTCGCTATCCTCATCTTGGCTCGCCCGGGCACCCTCTTCATATCCTGGGCAGGAAACCCCTGCATCACGACAGCTAGTGGCTGGGACCCCCTGAGGCTCCCGGGCGAGCGCCAGCAGCACGGGAGCTCGGGGGAGTACCCCGAGAAACAGAAGCGGGGGGAGGAGGGCGACTCTTCTCTCTCTGCTGCCGCCGCCGCCGCCGCCGCCGCCGCCGCCGCCGCCTCCGCCTCAGTGGCCTGGGCACCCTTGAGACTCTATGAGTCTCCCCCCGGGCCTGGTGGCGTCTCTCGCGGGCACGGCGCTTCCGCTTCTGGCCCCGAGGCACGATGACACAGGTCAGGGCCAGCAGGCGGGAGCGTGGGCAGGAAGGCAGGCAATGAGGGCACCTGGGGGGAGGGACAAGGAGGTGCTGTGAGCACCTTCAGCGGGGAGATTCCTCCCTGGCTTTAACCAAGGCCGCCTCTGCAGGGTCCTTGAGGGCACTGCTCGAGGACCCACAGGGCTCCCGTCCTCCTGCTCCGCCTGTCCCCTGAGACCCCTGTGGAGGACGGTAGAGTGAGCCTTGGGCTACAGGCTGCCAGCCTACCTGAGTGTCCCTGGGGTGACAGAAGGGGGCTGCCAGTGGGACCTTCCGCGTTCTAGGGCGGGGAGTCTGCTCAGTTCATCTTCAGGGTCTTTAGGTGGACGGCAGCCAGGGCCTGGGCTTCCTCCTCTCTGTTGCTCTGCAGTTGACACCTCAGTGGTCCCGGGGACCCATGAGGAGGAAGTGAGGGGTGCCCCAGCTCACCGCCCTGACAGGGGGAACACAGTGCTGACAGCTCTGTGGAGTCCTTTCTATCCTGGGATCACTGGGTCCTCAGTCCCTATTCAGTGCTCTCAGTTGGCTTCACGTAGGGCCTGGGACCCACCCTTCTGCCCTCTAATGGCTTTACCTTCAGGCTAAGGATCTCACCTCCCTTAGACCTGATGTAAAGGAGCCTCGGCCCGACTGCCCTGTCCTGAGCCTTCAAGTGCTGAAAGCAGGGGCAAGGCTAGACTCTTTGTCGTCCCCACAGCTCAGGGGGTGGGGCATGTTCCCCTTAGTCGTCACTCAGCGTTCTCAGTTTGACTCCTGGGAAGGCCTGTGGCTCCTCTCTCTTTACCTGAGGACATGTGCTCGTAGAAAGGCCCACAGCTCTCTGAGACCCAGCAGAAGGAAGTGAGGGTAGCCTGATTTCCCACATCTACCTGTGGCCTCTGAAGGCAGAAAGCTGTGGCAGGCAAATCCAGGCCTTATTATGGTTGGCCGCACCAGTCCTCACTCAGGCTCCTCCGTTTGACTCCTGGCAAGACCTATAATTTCTCGCTCTCTTCACCTATTAACTGTCCTCACTTCTCTGTCACCCTGGGAGGAGTTAAGGGTTGCCTCTGCTCGGCCTGACATCTATCCAGGCGTCTCCCAGGACTGACGGCAGGGGAGAGATGATGCGCTGCCCCCATTGGTACGGTTTTCCTGCCCCACTCCAGCCTTAGGTCCTCACCCCAACTCCTAGCACAACCTGGAAATTTCCCCTATGCTGAGCCAGCCAGCCTCAGAGCAAAGTCCTCACCACCCTGAGTCCCCAGAAGTAGAAGTCACAGTAGGCCACGTGCAGCCACAGCTCTCTCTCAGGGGCTTCTGAGGACTAACAGCAGAGGGCAAGATTCTCCGGGCTCCACTCTTCTGGGGTTTGTGACCTCAATAGTCCTCACTGTGTCAGGATCTGGGACTCTTCCCTCTACTGACCTGAGTCCTCCAGAGCTGGAAGCAAGTGGGTGACACATCGAACTACCCCTGCCTGGGGCTTCCCAGGGCCGAAAGGGTGGTGGGGCTCTGTGTTCCTCTGTCTTTTCGGTTGGGCGTTCCCCTTGGTCCTCACTCAGAGTCCTTACACTGACCCTTCCCGTGACCTAGAGAGGCCTGTCCTCTCATACTGCAGCCTTTAATTCCCTGAGACCACCTAGGAGGATGTGAGGGTTGCCTCACGTGGGCATGACTGCCTGTGGTCACTCATGGCCGACAGTAAGGGAGGGATTCTGTGGCGTCCCCACTTTTATGATTTGGGTGGTTCCCTCAGTCCTCACGGTCCTCTGCTTGACTCTTGGCAGGACCTGGAACTCCTCCCTGTGCTAACGTGAGGCTGGCCCCTGAGACCAAGTGCCTCATCTACCGGAGATGCTCTAAAAGGACACGTGTGGGGCGCATCATGCCAACATTCCTGGATTTGCCGAGGGGAAGTATCCAGTGGCAGGGCTCTGTTCTAGGTGGAGTCCCTTTATCCTCATTTAGAGTCACTAGATTTCCAGTCTCTACTGAGTGAGGCTGTTCCCAATAGACCAAGGCCCTCGCCTCCCTGAGACCACTCCCAGTGGAAAGAGGGGGCACGTCAGCCAGAAAGCTTTGTCCTGGGCCGCCTGGGGCTGACATCAGGGGTGGTGGGACTCTGCATTCTCCTCTGTTCTGGAGTGAGTGGTCCCCTTGCTCCTCATTCAGGGTCCTCATCGTGATGCCTGACCAGACCCAGGACTCCGCCCTCCACTCCCCTGAAGCTGTGCTCCTCAGAACAAAGGCATTACCTTCTTGGAAATTCGGAATTGGAAGTCAGGATGAACCAGATCTGTCCAAAGCTGTTGGGGTCTTCTGAGGAGCAGGATTTTACAAGGCCCCACTCTTCTGGAGTCAGTGGCCCCTCAGTCCTAACTCAGGTTTCTTACCTTGACTTCAGGTAGCATATGGGACTCCAGCCTCCCTACTGACTGACTGTCTGCCAGCCTCAGGCCAAGGCTTTCACCTTCCTGAGACACCAGAAGGGGAGGTAAGAGACCTATTCCCTGGCTACCCCTGCCGGGGGCCTCTGTGTGGTCCCCTTTGTTATGGGGAGTCCACTCATCAGCACCCAGTGTCCTCACCCTGAATCGAATTAAGGCCTGTTAGGATCCCCTACTTGGGCAGGATTGGAGATGGCTGCCACAAGACCAAGGAACTCGCCTCCCTGAGAACCTCTCCACCCTTGCCCCGGAGGAAAAGAAGGGGTACCTTCAGACACACAGCTCTGCCCATGGCCACACAAGGGAGAAAGCAGGGTACACTTTGTGGGGCCCCCTTCTCTTCTAAGGTCCTCACCTTGAGTAACTATCAGAGGCTGGGACTCCTCCCTCCACTGACCTGAGGACACAGCTCTTAAACCAAGGCTTTTATGTCCCTGAGAAACTTGAAGAGTAAATGAGGAGATGCTGATCTTTTCAGGTTATCTGGCACTGCATATGTAGACGACCCCATTGTCACCGAATATTTTTTTTTTTTTATTCATACCATTCACTTATTCAGCGTTACTATTACCGTGTTCCAAAACAGTGCTTTGGGAACAGGGCCCCTATTTATCCCATGAGATACATTTTGGAGTGGTGAGAAGAAAAATGAATTAAAAGACATAAGGTCTGGCTTAGGCTGGGAGGAGTGGAAGAGTGTAGGCTCTAGACTATTCCCGACCAGGGGACTAGACCCAGCAGGGTCACTTAATCAGTCTTGTGAACTTGAGAAATTTGCAAGTTATTCACCTATAAAGGGAGTCTGCCAAATCCTATCCTGCATGAATGTTGGAATGTTATGTACTACATATAAAGCAGTGGCATACTCATTAAGAAATACTGGGTTTTTGATGAATGGCAGTTATGATGTGATTATTATGAACCCCCAAAATACCACCCTCCCATCAGAGTTTATTTTTAATCCAGTAGGTAGCGGAGAATATGCAGTGCACTAGGACAAAAGAAACAAATACTCACAAATGAGAAAGTTTAAAAGAAATGAGGCAAACCACGAATTAAATACCTTTTACTCTCTGTTTTCTCCATTTTTTGTTTCCAAATATTTTCTGTGGTCGTCTTTCACGTTTCCATGAAAATCTCTATTGCAGTGCCATGTTTTCTACTTGTGGATCATACAGAAAGTATATAGATGGTTCGTGAATTTCTTTTACATATACCAAAACTGTAACTTTAGAACTCTTTAAACAGCAATAAATATGCAAGCAATGTCATGCACGAATTCATATTCTTAAGAAAACACACTATCTATTACAAGATAAAAACATTTGAAAAAACCTAAATAAGTCAATAAATAAGGTATAGAGGTTACTAGTTTAAAACAGGAAGATAAATAAGATCTATACTTTGTTCCCTCCACCCCTCCTACTCTGCACTATTTAGGGGCTTGACTGCTCCCTTCCAAAACAAAGTGAACAAACTGCCCGCGGCCTCCCTCCCTAGATGTGGGAGGAGCTGCGGGGCCTTGGCCCTGGAAGTGCACTGCCCTCGGCCACAGCTGCAGCCCTGGCCGCGGCTCTCACTCCTGCTCTCTCTTCCTCATCTTGCAGAGCCTCCTCATAGAGATCTGGGAAGGCACTGGGGACGGTATCAGCGATCTTGGCCACAAACTCCAGCACTTTCATCTTGCTGGTTTCAGCCAGGGCTCTCGGGCCCCACAGGAACTCATAGCGCGGAGGATCGCTGTTGGGCACCTGGCGGTAGGTCAGGTACTTCTGCTGCACGAACTCTTCGCTGATGAGCCTCCTGGGCTCCCCAAAGATCGAGTGCCTCCTCCCAGCATACAACCCCAACGCATTGAGGAATTCCCAGATCTCCTCCTCGGTGGCACGGTTGCCCTTCTTGAAGATCACGCCCAGGAGAGTCATCAGGAGACCGGACGTGGGCAGCCCCGACTCACCACTCGGACTTCCCTCGCTGGGGAGGGCCAGCTTGCTGATGAGGGCGTAGGAGTGACGGCTGGGGTCGACTTCCTTCAGCTCGAGGCCAAAGACCAGCTCCATGCACTCAGAGGCTCTCCTGAGGATCTCAGGGAAGTGCTTCGTGTACTTCTTGCTGACAGCCTTCAGCATTTCTGCCTGCGGGATGGGCTCGTTCAGCTTGTACTTCTCCAGCAGGACCTGCACCAACGTGCTGGCCTTCATGGACAGAGGATCTCTCCAAGTGCTGTGAGTGGAAGGTGCTGCCTGGGAGGTACTTGCACTTTCCTCATCTTGGCTCGCCCGGGCACCCTCTTCATATCCTGGGCAGGAAACCCCTGCCTCACGAGAGCTAGTGGCTGGGGCTCCCTGAGGCTCCCGGCGAGCGCCAGCAGCACGGGAGCTCGGGGGAGTACCCCGAGAAACAGAAGCGGGGGAGGGGGGCGACTCTTCTCTCTCTGCCGCCGCCGCCGCCGCCGCCTCAGTGGCCTGGGCACCCTTGAGACTCTGAGTCTCCCCCCGGGCCTGGTGGCGTCTCTCGCGGGCACGGTGCTTCCTCTTCTGGCCCCGAGGCATGATGACACAGGTCAGGGCCAGCAGGCGGGAGTGTGGGCAGGAAGGCAGGCAATGAGGGCACCTGGGGGAGGGACAAGGAGATGCTGTGAGCACCTTCAGCGGGGAGATTCCTCCCTGGCTTTAACCAAGGCCGCCTCTGCAGGGTCCTTGAGGGCACTGCTCGAGGACCCACAGGGCTCCCGTTCTCCTGCTCCGCCTGTCCCCTGAGACCCCTGTGGAGGACGGCAGAGTGAGCCTTGGGGCACAGCCAGCCAGCCCTGCCTGGGCGGCACGGGGGTGACAGTGGGGGCTGGCAGGGGAGGTAGGTCCTCGCGGTTCCCATTCAGAGTCAGGATGACAGTTGCTGGCAAGACTCCCCCACCCCCCCCCCACCCCCACCCCCACCCCATCCCGTCTGCTGCTCTGAAGTTGACACCACCATCTTCCATGACACCCAGGAGGAGGAAAGGAGGGAGCGTTCAGCCCACCACCGAAGGATCCTGGGACCCTCCCTTCTGCTGCCTGGTGATGGCCCCTTCAGAACAAAGCTCTAACCTCCCTTGGACCTGGCAGAGGAAAAGTACGGGCAGTCTCAGCCTGACAGTCCTTCCTTGGGAGTTTACGGGTTGGCAGGAGGGGACAGGCCATATTCTCTCTCGTCCCTTCTCTTCGGGGTGGGTGGCTCCCTTAGTCCTCACTCGGGGTCCTCCCTGGGCGGCCGGTGCAGCCTGGAGCTCCCCTCTTGCCCCGAGGGCCATCTGCTCGCACCAGTGCCGGCACCTCCTTGAGTCTCATTAGGAGGCAGTGAGGGTGACCACGCGGCCGCACGTGGCAGAGTTTTACCAAGCCTGCGGCGTGCGGCAGACAGGTCGAGGCCCTGTGGTTGGCGGCCCCACTGGTCCTCACTCAAGGGCTTGGGCTGACTCTTGGGGAGTGCTCAGGGACGCGCCTTCTGCTGGCCTGCACCTCCCCTCTCAGACAGCAGCCCTCCCTTCTCCGTGTGTGGCCGGAAGGAAGCGGCTGACAACAGGGGAGGGGTTCTGAGGTGCCCTTGCGACGGGGAGGACGGTCCTCACCCTGACTCCTCCCGTGCCCTGGAAATCCTCCCTCTGCTGACCTGCGGCCAGCCCCTCAGAACAAGGCCCCCTCCTCCCTGAGTCTCCCGCGTCCGTCCGCCCGCCCGCCCGCCCGCCCGCGTTCGCACTGAGGGAGCCCCTCCGTCTTTAGACCTGCCCGGAGGCTCCCAGGCTGACGTCAGGGGCGGGGTCTGCGTGGCCGCCATTCTGGGGCGTGGAGCCCCTCGGACCCCACGAGGGTCCCGTCCTTCACTGCACAGGGCCTGGGGCGCTCCCTCTACTGAGCTGAGCCAGGGTCCACCAACCTCAGAGCGAGGCCTTCCTTGCCCGAGGCCCCGCGGGGGAAGCGGGTGGACTTGGGGCCTAACAGCCAGGCCCGAGCCTCTCGGGCCGAGAGCAGGGGCGGGGTGGGCGGGGTGAGCGGGGCCTGCGGGGCCACCTGTTTGCGGAGGGAAAGGGGATTGGGGGTGTCGGGGGCGTGTCCCCGCACTTCTAACTGGGGTCACCTCACACCTTGACACCTGACGAGACGTGGGACTCCTCCCGCGACTCACCCTCGCAGGACGGCAACTCTCAAAAATGGCCTCGCCCCCACAGCGTGGTTAGGAGGACGTCACTTCCGGTCGTGCGCATCTGGGCTCCAGGAGGACAGTAGGGGCGGGGCGGGGGTGGGGCGGGGCCGGGCCGGGGCGGGGCAGGACGGGGAGGGGAGGTGTGGGGTGGTGCAGGCGGAGCTTCCCGCAGGACTGGCACGTGGGCCTTTCATTGACTCTTGGCAGGTCCTGGGACTTTTCCCTCCGCTGAGCTGAGTCAGCAGGCGTCCCACCTTGGCTCTCATTTCTGTCGGCGCCCCCGGCCGGAAGTATCTGGGGGCCTGAGCCTCACAGCCATGCCTGGGTCCCCCGAGACTGACAGTGAGGCCTCTTTGGGGCCCCCTGTTCTATGGTGGATGCTGCTCTCAATCCCCTCTCAGTGTCTTCTCTTGACTCCCTGTAGGTGCTGGGCTACCTCCCGTCTGCTGACCTGAGGCCAAGGCCTCGCATCAGAGACATCAGCTCCCTGAGACTGCTGGTGTGAAGTGCAGGCACATCTCATCTGGACACTTCTGCCTGGAGCCTCCCAGAGATGGCTGGTGCAGGTAAGATGAGCTGAGGGGAAAGGAGGCGAGACTCTCTTCTGTGGTTTGGAGCCCGTCAGGTCTCACTCAAGGTCCTCACACTGACTGCTGGCAGGGCCTGCGATTCCATTCCATCCTTCTCTGGTATGACTCCATCCCTGTCCCCAACCATGCCCCACAGAATCCCGGAGGAGTTAGTGAAGGGGCTCCTTAGCCTGACAGTTCTCACTGTGGTCTCTCTTTGTTGACATCAGGGGCATTGCCCAAAAGTTCAGAAATGAATTTCTGTCCTTTTGTACAACTGCTGTGTTACTTGCTATTCTCTTTGAGTCCGTGTGTGATAGTCCATTAAGATGATCATTTAAAAAGGCCAGTTGTCATCCACTAACAAAGTTTCAGATGGTTATCTCACAGCCTGTGGACCATACTGCCACATCCAGCCCAATCTTTGGTGTCCCATGCTCCTGGCATGCGGGCTCTGCAAGGCTGCCTCAGGTTCCTTCAGTGAAGCAGTAGAGATTCATGGTCCCAGAGCACAGTGGAAGAATCAAGGGCTCAAGTTTAAAGGCTTTTCTCTAATCAGTCCTGTCATCTGCCTCTCTTGCAGGCTACAGGCCTGTCTCGAATTCAGGGCATCCCCCTACCTGCCCACACTCAGGTTCTAGTTCAGTGGAGACTTACTGTCCCTCAGGGATTATTTAGCTTTGTGTTGTTGCTTTTGTTAATGTTTTCTCTTTATTCCTTCTGTAATTTTTCCATGGTTGATTTTGGGTACAGGAAACAGTAGCCCATGTTTGATTGTCATCAGCTGCTATGGATAAGGTACTAAATCTGTAAACGAATTAAGGAAAATCGATATTCTTACAATATCTGTGCCTCACGAATACACATAACATACTATTCTGGTTGAGACTTCTTTTTCCTAAGTCAGTCAGGAAATTCTTCTTATTGCCTCCATGTAGATTATATACATTTTTGTATGGTTTCTTTCTAGGTATGTTTTTTATATTATTGCTTTAGTCTATGGTGTATTTTCTTTTTTTTTTTTTTTTTTTTTTTCCTTTTTTTTGATTTTTTTTAACATCTTTATTGGAGTAGAATTGCTTCACAATGGTGTGTTAGTTTCTGCTTTATAACAAAGTCAATCAGTTACACATATATCCCCATTATCTCTTCCCTCTTGCATCTCCCTCCCTCCTACCCTCCCTATCCCACCCCTCTAGGTGGTCACAAAGCACCGAGCTGATCTCCCTGTGCTAAGCGACTGCTTCCCGCTAGCTCTCTGTTTGACATTTGGTAGTGTATATATGTCCATGCCACTCTCTCACTTTGTCCCAGCTTCCCCTTCCCCTTCCCCGTATCCTCAGGTCCATGCTCTAGTAGGTCTGCATCTTTATTCCCATCTTGCCCCTAGGTTCTTCATGACCATATTTCTTTTTTCTTAGACTCCATATGTATGTGTTAGCATACGGTATTTGTTTTTCTCTTTCTGACTTACTTCGCTCTGTATGACAGACTCTAGGTCCATCCACCTCACTACAAATACCTCAATATGTAGGCTTTTTAAACTAGCTCCTTTTGCTAATCAGTATACATTTAAGTTTCTCTATATCTGTTTGTGGTTTGAAATGTCATTTCTCTTCACGGCTGAATAGCATTCCATCATGTGGACTACCACAGTTTGTTTACCCCTTCATCTGCTGAAGGTCATCTTGGTTGATTTCAGTTTTTGGCAACTATGAATTTGTGTACTCTTAACGTTGGTTTGAAGGCTTCCGGATGGACATAAGTTTTCAACTCTTTTGAGTAAATACCTAGGCGTTTAATTGCTAGATCATATGATAAGATTATGTTTAGCTTAAAAGAAACTTCCAGCCAGTTTCCAGACAGTGTGTCTCTATCACTTTGCATTCCCTTTAGCACTGAATGAGAGTTCCTATTGGTCCCCATCCTTGCCAGCATTTGGTATTGCCAGGTGTTTGTTTTTGTTTTAGCCATATTAATAGGTATCTCATTGTTGTTTAAATCCCAAACTCCCTGAAGACCTGTGATGTTGATCGTCTTTTCGTATGCTATTTGCCATCTGTGTGTATTTTTGGTGAGGCGTCTGTTCAGCTCTTTTCACCGCTGTTAAATTGACGTTTTTGTTTTCTTATCGTTGAGTTTTTTAAGAGTTCATTGTATATTTTTGATTCATGTTTATTATCAGATATGTGTCTTACAATTATTTTTTCCCAGTCTGCGGCTTGTCTTTTCATTCTCTTAATAGTACCTTTGACAGAGTAGAAGTTTTTAATTTTAATGAAGTTCAGCTTATCATTTTTCTCTCTCATGGATTGTGCTTTTGGTGTTGCGTCTAAAATCTCGTTGCCAAACCCAAGATTTTCTCCTGTATTTCCTTCTGGTTTGGTTTGGTTTGGTTTGGTTTTGGTTTGGTTTGGTTTGGTTTTCCCACTCCGCATGGCAGGCAGGATCTTAGTTCCCTGACCAAGGATCAAACCCATGCCCCCTGCCGTGGAAGTGCAGTCTTAACCACTGGACCATGAGGGAAGGCCCGGGCTTTTTTTAAATTTTGAGTTTTCCATTTAGGTCTGTGATCCATTTTGAGTTAATTATTTTGAAACATGTAAAGTCTGTATCAACATTCTTTTTTGTTGTATGCGCACGTCTAGTTGTCCCAGCACTGTGAGTTAAAAGACTCCTTTCTCTATTGAGTTGCCTTTGCTCCTTTGTTAAAGATCAGTTGACTGTGTGAGGGGTCTATTTCTAGGTTTTCTATTCTGTGCCTTGGTCTATTTGTCTCTTCTTTTGCTAATAGTATGTGGTCTTGATTATCGTAGCTTTAAAGTCCGTTTTGAAATCCAGTAATATCAGTTCTCTGACTTTGATCTTCTTCGGTATTGATTTGAGTTGGTTATTATGGATCTTTTCATTTTTTATATACACTTTAGATTGTTTGTTGCTATCTACAGAATAACTTGCTGGAGTTTTGAGCAGAATTGTATTGAGTGTATAAATCAAGTTGGGAGTAACTGACATCTCAACAATCTTGCATCCTCCTATCCGTGAACATGGAGTGTTTCTCTATTTATTTAGATCTCCTTTAATTTTTTTCAGTGACGTTTGTATTTCTCATATAAATCTTATACGTATATTTTTAAGAATTATTTATAATCAATCTTTTTTTGGTGCTAATGTAAATGGCATTAGGTTTTTCAATTGCAAATTCCATTTGTTTATCGGACAACAATTGACTGTTGAGTATTAACCTTGGCTGATTAATACCAGGAGTTTTCTTGTTGTTGATTACTTGAGATTTCCTACATAGACAGTTAGGTCATCTGTGAGCAAAAACAGCATTTACACTTGACTGCTCTCATCTGGAACCTCCTCTCTTTCTCACCCCTTGTTTTAACTTGTCATTTATTTAGCTCTTAGAGTGTGTCTCACCATCTTCTTGATATGGCGGCAGCTCCTAGGCTCTAAAGTTCTATGGACAGTGGCTCAGTCTTCTTTTTCTTACCATCCCCAGTTCTGCCATGGAGCCTTCCAAAGAGTAGATGCTCAATTAATGGTTGGGAATAAGAGTGGCAACGATAAGGAGGTCTACTTTATTATTGTTTAATTTCTCTCACAATCTTGAATAATCTAAGAAAACATCTTTCAGTTTTACAAAAAGAAGCACTAAAAGAATAAACCAAACCAAAAATGTACCACCATTTACTCTTTTTCTTTTCTTTTTTACCGGACCCACATTATTTAACTGCCGAGTCTATTCACAGTTCCATGGAAATCCCTCTTCCATTGCTGTGTTTTCTTGTTCGAGGTCATAAAAAAAATGGAAGGTTTCTAAATTTGTTTTATAAAATATCAAAACTTTAGCTTGTACCTGACAAAAGTAATGAATTGTGTGATCCATACTGTCACCAGCAGAATGGCGATTTCCGTGGTTCTTGCCCTCCCAAAGAGGAAGAATTCAGTCGAGAGGCGTAGAGCAGTTTTAAGTAGCAAGAGTTCAGTTAAGCAGAGCAAAAAGTACACTCCCGAGAAAGCAGGAGAGCGGGCTGTCTGGAAACCAGAAGCAGCCCCGCAATGGGGTAGGGCCGTGTTTTGTAGAGTGGTGGTCCCTCCCTGTGTCCTGTGTTATTTGACTGAGAAATCGATTGACAGCTTTAGGTTATGTAACTTTCCTGCTAGTATGCAGGCACTTACCCATAAGCACCCAAGCAGAACCCATCGGGTGGGGCGGGGAAGCAAAAGCCGCAATGCTAAGTTAGTACAAATGAGGCATAATGAACCCTGGGTTACCGTGAGTCACCTTTTAGGTCTTGGTGCGCCTGCGTCAACCTGTGCCGGCGGTTTTGTCTTGCTTGGTCCTGGTATGGCTGGAAACCTAGCAGTGGTCCTTGACCACGAGAGGGAGGATCTCTGGGCATGCTCCAACCACCGGTGTCCAGGTAGGGGAGGGAAAGACGAACCGTCCAGGATGGGGCAGGCCCGCTCATCTGTGACTCGCTATCCTCATCTTGGCTCGCCCGGGCACCCTCTTCATATCCTGGGCAGGAAACCCCTGCATCACGACAGCTAGTGGCTGGGACCCCCTGAGGCTCCCGGGCGAGCGCCAGCAGCACGGGAGCTCGGGGGAGTACCCCGAGAAACAGAAGCGGGGGGAGGAGGGCGACTCTTCTCTCTCTGCTGCCGCCGCCGCCGCCGCCGCCGCCGCCGCCGCCGCCGCCGCCTCCGCCTCAGTGGCCTGGGCACCCTTGAGACTCTATGAGTCTCCCCCCGGGCCTGGTGGCGTCTCTCGCGGGCACGGCGCTTCCGCTTCTGGCCCCGAGGCACGATGACACAGGTCAGGGCCAGCAGGCGGGAGCGTGGGCAGGAAGGCAGGCAATGAGGGCACCTGGGGGGAGGGACAAGGAGGTGCTGTGAGCACCTTCAGCGGGGAGATTCCTCCCTGGCTTTAACCAAGGCCGCCTCTGCAGGGTCCTTGAGGGCACTGCTCGAGGACCCACAGGGCTCCCGTCCTCCTGCTCCGCCTGTCCCCTGAGACCCCTGTGGAGGACGGTAGAGTGAGCCTTGGGCTACAGGCTGCCAGCCTACCTGAGTGTCCCTGGGGTGACAGAAGGGGGCTGCCAGTGGGACCTTCCGCGTTCTAGGGCGGGGAGTCTGCTCAGTTCATCTTCAGGGTCTTTAGGTGGACGGCAGCCAGGGCCTGGGCTTCCTCCTCTCTGTTGCTCTGCAGTTGACACCTCAGTGGTCCCGGGGACCCATGAGGAGGAAGTGAGGGGTGCCCCAGCTCACCGCCCTGACAGGGGGAACACAGTGCTGACAGCTCTGTGGAGTCCTTTCTATCCTGGGATCACTGGGTCCTCAGTCCCTATTCAGTGCTCTCAGTTGGCTTCACGTAGGGCCTGGGACCCACCCTTCTGCCCTCTAATGGCTTTACCTTCAGGCTAAGGATCTCACCTCCCTTAGACCTGATGTAAAGGAGCCTCGGCCCGACTGCCCTGTCCTGAGCCTTCAAGTGCTGAAAGCAGGGGCAAGGCTAGACTCTTTGTCGTCCCCACAGCTCAGGGGGTGGGGCATGTTCCCCTTAGTCGTCACTCAGCGTTCTCAGTTTGACTCCTGGGAAGGCCTGTGGCTCCTCTCTCTTTACCTGAGGACATGTGCTCGTAGAAAGGCCCACAGCTCTCTGAGACCCAGCAGAAGGAAGTGAGGGTAGCCTGATTTCCCACATCTACCTGTGGCCTCTGAAGGCAGAAAGCTGTGGCAGGCAAATCCAGGCCTTATTATGGTTGGCCGCACCAGTCCTCACTCAGGCTCCTCCGTTTGACTCCTGGCAAGACCTATAATTTCTCGCTCTCTTCACCTATTAACTGTCCTCACTTCTCTGTCACCCTGGGAGGAGTTAAGGGTTGCCTCTGCTCGGCCTGACATCTATCCAGGCGTCTCCCAGGACTGACGGCAGGGGAGAGATGATGCGCTGCCCCCATTGGTACGGTTTTCCTGCCCCACTCCAGCCTTAGGTCCTCACCCCAACTCCTAGCACAACCTGGAAATTTCCCCTATGCTGAGCCAGCCAGCCTCAGAGCAAAGTCCTCACCACCCTGAGTCCCCAGAAGTAGAAGTCACAGTAGGCCACGTGCAGCCACAGCTCTCTCTCAGGGGCTTCTGAGGACTAACAGCAGAGGGCAAGATTCTCCGGGCTCCACTCTTCTGGGGTTTGTGACCTCAATAGTCCTCACTGTGTCAGGATCTGGGACTCTTCCCTCTACTGACCTGAGTCCTCCAGAGCTGGAAGCAAGTGGGTGACACATCGAACTACCCCTGCCTGGGGCTTCCCAGGGCCGAAAGGGTGGTGGGGCTCTGTGTTCCTCTGTCTTTTCGGTTGGGCGTTCCCCTTGGTCCTCACTCAGAGTCCTTACACTGACCCTTCCCGTGACCTAGAGAGGCCTGTCCTCTCATACTGCAGCCTTTAATTCCCTGAGACCACCTAGGAGGATGTGAGGGTTGCCTCACGTGGGCATGACTGCCTGTGGTCACTCACGGCCGACAGTAAGGGAGGGATTCTGTGGCGTCCCCACTTTTATGATTTGGGTGGTTCCCTCAGTCCTCACGGTCCTCTGCTTGACTCTTGGCAGGACCTGGAACTCCTCCCTGTGCTAACGTGAGGCTGGCCCCTGAGACCAAGTGCCTCATCTACCGGAGATGCTCTAAAAGGACACGTGTGGGGCGCATCATGCCAACATTCCTGGATTTGCCGAGGGGAAGTATCCAGTGGCAGGGCTCTGTTCTAGGTGGAGTCCCTTTATCCTCATTTAGAGTCACTAGATTTCCAGTCTCTACTGAGTGAGGCTGTTCCCAATAGACCAAGGCCCTCGCCTCCCTGAGACCACTCCCAGTGGAAAGAGGGGGCACGTCAGCCAGAAAGCTTTGTCCTGGGCCGCCTGGGGCTGACATCAGGGGTGGTGGGACTCTGCATTCTCCTCTGTTCTGGAGTGAGTGGTCCCCTTGCTCCTCATTCAGGGTCCTCATCGTGATGCCTGACCAGACCCAGGACTCCGCCCTCCACTCCCCTGAAGCTGTGCTCCTCAGAACAAAGGCATTACCTTCTTGGAAATTCGGAATTGGAAGTCAGGATGAACCAGATCTGTCCAAAGCTGTTGGGGTCTTCTGAGGAGCAGGATTTTACAAGGCCCCACTCTTCTGGAGTCAGTGGCCCCTCAGTCCTAACTCAGGTTTCTTACCTTGACTTCAGGTAGCATATGGGACTCCAGCCTCCCTACTGACTGACTGTCTGCCAGCCTCAGGCCAAGGCTTTCACCTTCCTGAGACACCAGAAGGGGAGGTAAGAGACCTATTCCCTGGCTACCCCTGCCGGGGGCCTCTGTGTGGTCCCCTTTGTTATGGGGAGTCCACTCATCAGCACCCAGTGTCCTCACCCTGAATCGAATTAAGGCCTGTTAGGATCCCCTACTTGGGCAGGATTGGAGATGGCTGCCACAAGACCAAGGAACTCGCCTCCCTGAGAACCTCTCCACCCTTGCCCCGGAGGAAAAGAAGGGGTACCTTCAGACACACAGCTCTGCCCATGGCCACACAAGGGAGAAAGCAGGGTACACTTTGTGGGGCCCCCTTCTCTTCTAAGGTCCTCACCTTGAGTAACTATCAGAGGCTGGGACTCCTCCCTCCACTGACCTGAGGACACAGCTCTTAAACCAAGGCTTTTATGTCCCTGAGAAACTTGAAGAGTAAATGAGGAGATGCTGATCTTTTCAGGTTATCTGGCACTGCATATGTAGACGACCCCATTGTCACCGAATATTTTTTTTTTTTTATTCATACCATTCACTTATTCAGCGTTACTATTACCGTGTTCCAAAACAGTGCTTTGGGAACAGGGCCCCTATTTATCCCATGAGATACATTTTGGAGTGGTGAGAAGAAAAATGAATTAAAAGACATAAGGTCTGGCTTAGGCTGGGAGGAGTGGAAGAGTGTAGGCTCTAGACTATTCCCGACCAGGGGACTAGACCCAGCAGGGTCACTTAATCAGTCTTGTGAACTTGAGAAATTTGCAAGTTATTCACCTATAAAGGGAGTCTGCCAAATCCTATCCTGCATGAATGTTGGAATGTTATGTACTACATATAAAGCAGTGGCATACTCATTAAGAAATACTGGGTTTTTGATGAATGGCAGTTATGATGTGATTATTATGAACCCCCAAAATACCACCCTCCCATCAGAGTTTATTTTTAATCCAGTAGGTAGCGGAGAATATGCAGTGCACTAGGACAAAAGAAACAAATACTCACAAATGAGAAAGTTTAAAAGAAATGAGGCAAACCACGAATTAAATACCTTTTACTCTCTGTTTTCTCCATTTTTTGTTTCCAAATATTTTCTGTGGTCGTCTTTCACGTTTCCATGAAAATCTCTATTGCAGTGCCATGTTTTCTACTTGTGGATCATACAGAAAGTATATAGATGGTTCGTGAATTTCTTTTACATATACCAAAACTGTAACTTTAGAACTCTTTAAACAGCAATAAATATGCAAGCAATGTCATGCACGAATTCATATTCTTAAGAAAACACACTATCTATTACAAGATAAAAACATTTGAAAAAACCTAAATAAGTCAATAAATAAGGTATAGAGGTTACTAGTTTAAAACAGGAAGATAAATAAGATCTATACTTTGTTCCCTCCACCCCTCCTACTCTGCACTATTTAGGGGCTTGACTGCTCCCTTCCAAAACAAAGTGAACAAACTGCCCGCGGCCTCCCTCCCTAGATGTGGGAGGAGCTGCGGGGCCTTGGCCCTGGAAGTGCACTGCCCTCGGCCACAGCTGCAGCCCTGGCCGCGGCTCTCACTCCTGCTCTCTCTTCCTCATCTTGCAGAGCCTCCTCATAGAGATCTGGGAAGGCACTGGGGACGGTATCAGCGATCTTGGCCACAAACTCCAGCACTTTCATCTTGCTGGTTTCAGCCAGGGCTCTCGGGCCCCACAGGAACTCATAGCGCGGAGGATCGCTGTTGGGCACCTGGCGGTAGGTCAGGTACTTCTGCTGCACGAACTCTTCGCTGATGAGCCTCCTGGGCTCCCCAAAGATCGAGTGCCTCCTCCCAGCATACAACCCCAACGCATTGAGGAATTCCCAGATCTCCTCCTCGGTGGCACGGTTGCCCTTCTTGAAGATCACGCCCAGGAGAGTCATCAGGAGACCGGACGTGGGCAGCCCCGACTCACCACTCGGACTTCCCTCGCTGGGGAGGGCCAGCTTGCTGATGAGGGCGTAGGAGTGACGGCTGGGGTCGACTTCCTTCAGCTCGAGGCCAAAGACCAGCTCCATGCACTCAGAGGCTCTCCTGAGGATCTCAGGGAAGTGCTTCGTGTACTTCTTGCTGACAGCCTTCAGCATTTCTGCCTGCGGGATGGGCTCGTTCAGCTTGTACTTCTCCAGCAGGACCTGCACCAACGTGCTGGCCTTCATGGACAGAGGATCTCTCCAAGTGCTGTGAGTGGAAGGTGCTGCCTGGGAGGTACTTGCACTTTCCTCATCTTGGCTCGCCCGGGCACCCTCTTCATATCCTGGGCAGGAAACCCCTGCCTCACGAGAGCTAGTGGCTGGGGCTCCCTGAGGCTCCCGGCGAGCGCCAGCAGCACGGGAGCTCGGGGGAGTACCCCGAGAAACAGAAGCGGGGGAGGGGGGCGACTCTTCTCTCTCTGCTGCCGCCGCCGCCGCCGCCTCAGTGGCCTGGGCACCCTTGAGACTCTGAGTCTCCCCCCGGGCCTGGTGGCGTCTCTCGCGGGCACGGTGCTTCCTCTTCTGGCCCCGAGGCATGATGACACAGGTCAGGGCCAGCAGGCGGGAGTGTGGGCAGGAAGGCAGGCAATGAGGGCACCTGGGGGAGGGACAAGGAGATGCTGTGAGCACCTTCAGCGGGGAGATTCCTCCCTGGCTTTAACCAAGGCCGCCTCTGCAGGGTCCTTGAGGGCACTGCTCGAGGACCCACAGGGCTCCCGTTCTCCTGCTCCGCCTGTCCCCTGAGACCCCTGTGGAGGACGGCAGAGTGAGCCTTGGGGCACAGCCAGCCAGCCCTGCCTGGGCGGCACGGGGGTGACAGTGGGGGCTGGCAGGGGAGGTAGGTCCTCGCGGTTCCCATTCAGAGTCAGGATGACAGTTGCTGGCAAGACTCCCCCACCCCCCCCCCACCCCCACCCCCACCCCATCCCGTCTGCTGCTCTGAAGTTGACACCACCATCTTCCATGACACCCAGGAGGAGGAAAGGAGGGAGCGTTCAGCCCACCACCGAAGGATCCTGGGACCCTCCCTTCTGCTGCCTGGTGATGGCCCCTTCAGAACAAAGCTCTAACCTCCCTTGGACCTGGCAGAGGAAAAGTACGGGCAGTCTCAGCCTGACAGTCCTTCCTTGGGAGTTTACGGGTTGGCAGGAGGGGACAGGCCATATTCTCTCTCGTCCCTTCTCTTCGGGGTGGGTGGCTCCCTTAGTCCTCACTCGGGGTCCTCCCTGGGCGGCCGGTGCAGCCTGGAGCTCCCCTCTTGCCCCGAGGGCCATCTGCTCGCACCAGTGCCGGCACCTCCTTGAGTCTCATTAGGAGGCAGTGAGGGTGACCACGCGGCCGCACGTGGCAGAGTTTTACCAAGCCTGCGGCGTGCGGCAGACAGGTCGAGGCCCTGTGGTTGGCGGCCCCACTGGTCCTCACTCAAGGGCTTGGGCTGACTCTTGGGGAGTGCTCAGGGACGCGCCTTCTGCTGGCCTGCACCTCCCCTCTCAGACAGCAGCCCTCCCTTCTCCGTGTGTGGCCGGAAGGAAGCGGCTGACAACAGGGGAGGGGTTCTGAGGTGCCCTTGCGACGGGGAGGACGGTCCTCACCCTGACTCCTCCCGTGCCCTGGAAATCCTCCCTCTGCTGACCTGCGGCCAGCCCCTCAGAACAAGGCCCCCTCCTCCCTGAGTCTCCCGCGTCCGTCCGCCCGCCCGCCCGCCCGCCCGCGTTCGCACTGAGGGAGCCCCTCCGTCTTTAGACCTGCCCGGAGGCTCCCAGGCTGACGTCAGGGGCGGGGTCTGCGTGGCCGCCATTCTGGGGCGTGGAGCCCCTCGGACCCCACGAGGGTCCCGTCCTTCACTGCACAGGGCCTGGGGCGCTCCCTCTACTGAGCTGAGCCAGGGTCCACCAACCTCAGAGCGAGGCCTTCCTTGCCCGAGGCCCCGCGGGGGAAGCGGGTGGACTTGGGGCCTAACAGCCAGGCCCGAGCCTCTCGGGCCGAGAGCAGGGGCGGGGTGGGCGGGGTGAGCGGGGCCTGCGGGGCCACCTGTTTGCGGAGGGAAAGGGGATTGGGGGTGTCGGGGGCGTGTCCCCGCACTTCTAACTGGGGTCACCTCACACCTTGACACCTGACGAGACGTGGGACTCCTCCCGCGACTCACCCTCGCAGGACGGCAACTCTCAAAAATGGCCTCGCCCCCACAGCGTGGTTAGGAGGACGTCACTTCCGGTCGTGCGCATCTGGGCTCCAGGAGGACAGTAGGGGCGGGGCGGGGCGGGGGTGGGGCGGGGCCGGGCCGGGGCGGGGCGGGACGGGGAGGGGAGGTGTGGGGTGGTGCAGGCGGAGCTTCCCGCAGGACTGGCACGTGGGCCTTTCATTGACTCTTGGCAGGTCCTGGGACTTTTCCCTCCGCTGAGCTGAGTCAGCAGGCGTCCCACCTTGGCTCTCATTTCTGTCGGCGCCCCCGGCCGGAAGTATCTGGGGGCCTGAGCCTCACAGCCATGCCTGGGTCCCCCGAGACTGACAGTGAGGCCTCTTTGGGGCCCCCTGTTCTATGGTGGATGCTGCTCTCAATCCCCTCTCAGTGTCTTCTCTTGACTCCCTGTAGGTGCTGGGCTACCTCCCGTCTGCTGACCTGAGGCCAAGGCCTCGCATCAGAGACATCAGCTCCCTGAGACTGCTGGTGTGAAGTGCAGGCACATCTCATCTGGACACTTCTGCCTGGAGCCTCCCAGAGATGGCTGGTGCAGGTAAGATGAGCTGAGGGGAAAGGAGGCGAGACTCTCTTCTGTGGTTTGGAGCCCGTCAGGTCTCACTCAAGGTCCTCACACTGACTGCTGGCAGGGCCTGCGATTCCATTCCATCCTTCTCTGGTATGACTCCATCCCTGTCCCCAACCATGCCCCACAGAATCCCGGAGGAGTTAGTGAAGGGGCTCCTTAGCCTGACAGTTCTCACTGTGGTCTCTCTTTGTTGACATCAGGGGCATTGCCCAAAAGTTCAGAAATGAATTTCTGTCCTTTTGTACAACTGCTGTGTTACTTGCTATTCTCTTTGAGTCCGTGTGTGATAGTCCATTAAGATGATCATTTAAAAAGGCCAGTTGTCATCCACTAACAAAGTTTCAGATGGTTATCTCACAGCCTGTGGACCATACTGCCACATCCAGCCCAATCTTTGGTGTCCCATGCTCCTGGCATGCGGGCTCTGCAAGGCTGCCTCAGGTTCCTTCAGTGAAGCAGTAGAGATTCATGGTCCCAGAGCACAGTGGAAGAATCAAGGGCTCAAGTTTAAAGGCTTTTCTCTAATCAGTCCTGTCATCTGCCTCTCTTGCAGGCTACAGGCCTGTCTCGAATTCAGGGCATCCCCCTACCTGCCCACACTCAGGTTCTAGTTCAGTGGAGACTTACTGTCCCTCAGGGATTATTTAGCTTTGTGTTGTTGCTTTTGTTAATGTTTTCTCTTTATTCCTTCTGTAATTTTTCCATGGTTGATTTTGGGTACAGGAAACAGTAGCCCATGTTTGATTGTCATCAGCTGCTATGGATAAGGTACTAAATCTGTAAACGAATTAAGGAAAATCGATATTCTTACAATATCTGTGCCTCACGAATACACATAACATACTATTCTGGTTGAGACTTCTTTATCCTAAGTCAGTCAGGAAATTCTTCTTATTGCCTCCATGTAGATTATATACATTTTTGTATGGTTTCTTTCTAGGTATGTTTTTTATATTATTGCTTTAGTCTATGGTGTATTTTCTTTTTTTTTTTTTTTTTTTTTTTTCCTTTTTTTTGATTTTTTTTAACATCTTTATTGGAGTAGAATTGCTTCACAATGGTGTGTTAGTTTCTGCTTTATAACAAAGTCAATCAGTTACACATATATCCCCATTATCTCTTCCCTCTTGCATCTCCCTCCCTCCCACCCTCCCTATCCCACCCCTCTAGGTGGTCACAAAGCACCGAGCTGATCTCCCTGTGCTAAGCGACTGCTTCCCGCTAGCTCTCTGTTTGACATTTGGTAGTGTATATATGTCCATGCCACTCTCTCACTTTGTCCCAGCTTCCCCTTCCCCTTCCCCGTATCCTCAGGTCCATGCTCTAGTAGGTCTGCATCTTTATTCCCATCTTGCCCCTAGGTTCTTCATGACCATATTTCTTTTTTCTTAGACTCCATATGTATGTGTTAGCATACGGTATTTGTTTTTCTCTTTCTGACTTACTTCGCTCTGTATGACAGACTCTAGGTCCATCCACCTCACTACAAATACCTCAATATGTAGGCTTTTTAAACTAGCTCCTTTTGCTAATCAGTATACATTTAAGTTTCTCTATATCTGTTTGTGGTTTGAAATGTCATTTCTCTTCACGGCTGAATAGCATTCCATCATGTGGACTACCACAGTTTGTTTACCCCTTCATCTGCTGAAGGTCATCTTGGTTGATTTCAGTTTTTGGCAACTATGAATTTGTGTACTCTTAACGTTGGTTTGAAGGCTTCCGGATGGACATAAGTTTTCAACTCTTTTGAGTAAATACCTAGGCGTTTAATTGCTAGATCATATGATAAGATTATGTTTAGCTTAAAAGAAACTTCCAGCCAGTTTCCAGACAGTGTGTCTCTATCACTTTGCATTCCCTTTAGCACTGAATGAGAGTTCCTATTGGTCCCCATCCTTGCCAGCATTTGGTATTGCCAGGTGTTTGTTTTTGTTTTAGCCATATTAATAGGTATCTCATTGTTGTTTAAATCCCAAACTCCCTGAAGACCTGTGATGTTGATCGTCTTTTCGTATGCTATTTGCCATCTGTGTGTATTTTTGGTGAGGCGTCTGTTCAGCTCTTTTCACCGCTGTTAAATTGACGTTTTTGTTTTCTTATCGTTGAGTTTTTTAAGAGTTCATTGTATATTTTTGATTCATGTTTATTATCAGATATGTGTCTTACAATTATTTTTTCCCAGTCTGCGGCTTGTCTTTTCATTCTCTTAATAGTACCTTTGACAGAGTAGAAGTTTTTAATTTTAATGAAGTTCAGCTTATCATTTTTCTCTCTCATGGATTGTGCTTTTGGTGTTGCGTCTAAAATCTCGTTGCCAAACCCAAGATTTTCTCCTATATTTCCTTCTGGTTTGGTTTGGTTTGGTTTGGTTTTGGTTTGGTTTGGTTTTGTTTTCCCACTCCGCATGGCAGGCAGGATCTTAGTTCCCTGACCAAGGATCAAACCCATGCCCCCTGCCGTGGAAGTGCAGTCTTAACCACTGGACCATGAGGGAAGGCCCGGGCTTTTTTTAAATTTTGAGTTTTCCATTTAGGTCTGTGATCCATTTTGAGTTAATTATTTTGAAACATGTAAAGTCTGTATCAACATTCTTTTTTGTTGTATGCGCACGTCTAGTTGTCCCAGCACTGTGAGTTAAAAGACTCCTTTCTCTATTGAGTTGCCTTTGCTCCTTTGTTAAAGATCAGTTGACTGTGTGAGGGGTCTATTTCTAGGTTTTCTATTCTGTGCCTTGGTCTATTTGTCTCTTCTTTTGCTAATAGTATGTGGTCTTGATTATCGTAGCTTTAAAGTCCGTTTTGAAATCCAGTAATATCAGTTCTCTGACTTTGATCTTCTTCGGTATTGATTTGAGTTGGTTATTATGGATCTTTTCATTTTTTATATACACTTTAGATTGTTTGTTGCTATCTACAGAATAACTTGCTGGAGTTTTGAGCAGAATTGTATTGAGTGTATAAATCAAGTTGGGAGTAACTGACATCTCAACAATCTTGCATCCTCCTATCCGTGAACATGGAGTGTTTCTCTATTTATTTAGATCTCCTTTAATTTTTTTCAGTGACGTTTGTATTTCTCATATAAATCTTATACGTATATTTTTAAGAATTATTTATAATCAATCTTTTTTTGGTGCTAATGTAAATGGCATTAGGTTTTTCAATTGCAAATTCCATTTGTTTATCGGACAACAATTGACTGTTGAGTATTAACCTTGGCTGATTAATACCAGGAGTTTTCTTGTTGTTGATTACTTGAGATTTCCTACATAGACAGTTAGGTCATCTGTGAGCAAAAACAGCATTTACACTTGACTGCTCTCATCTGGAACCTCCTCTCTTTCTCACCCCTTGTTTTAACTTGTCATTTATTTAGCTCTTAGAGTGTGTCTCACCATCTTCTTGATATGGCGGCAGCTCCTAGGCTCTAAAGTTCTATGGACAGTGGCTCAGTCTTCTTTTTCTTACCATCCCCAGTTCTGCCATGGAGCCTTCCAAAGAGTAGATGCTCAATTAATGGTTGGGAATAAGAGTGGCAACGATAAGGAGGTCTACTTTATTATTGTTTAATTTCTCTCACAATCTTGAATAATCTAAGAAAACATCTTTCAGTTTTACAAAAAGAAGCACTAAAAGAATAAACCAAACCAAAAATGTACCACCATTTACTCTTTTTCTTTTCTTTTTTACCGGACCCACATTATTTAACTGCCGAGTCTATTCACAGTTCCATGGAAATCCCTCTTCCATTGCTGTGTTTTCTTGTTCGAGGTCATAAAAAAAATGGAAGGTTTCTAAATTTGTTTTATAAAATATCAAAACTTTAGCTTGTACCTGACAAAAGTAATGAATTGTGTGATCCATACTGTCACCAGCAGAATGGCGATTTCCGTGGTTCTTGCCCTCCCAAAGAGGAAGAATTCAGTCGAGAGGCGTAGAGCAGTTTTAAGTAGCAAGAGTTCAGTTAAGCAGAGCAAAAAGTACACTCCCGAGAAAGCAGGAGAGCGGGCTGTCTGGAAACCAGAAGCAGCCCCGCAATGGGGTAGGGCCGTGTTTTGTAGAGTGGTGGTCCCTCCCTGTGTCCTGCGTTATTTGACTGAGAAATCGATTGACAGCTTTAGGTTATGTAACTTTCCTGCTAGTATGCAGGCACTTACCCATAAGCACCCAAGCAGAACCCATCGGGTGGGGCGGGGAAGCAAAAGCCGCAATGCTAAGTTAGTACAAATGAGGCATAATGAACCCTGGGTTACCGTGAGTCACCTTTTAGGTCTTGGTGCGCCTGCGTCAACCTGTGCCGGCGGTTTTGTCTTGCTTGGTCCTGGTATGGCTGGAAACCTAGCAGTGGTCCTTGACCACGAGAGGGAGGATCTCTGGGCATGCTCCAACCACCGGTGTCCAGGTAGGGGAGGGAAAGACGAACCGTCCAGGATGGGGCAGGCCCGCTCATCTGTGACTCGCTATCCTCATCTTGGCTCGCCCGGGCACCCTCTTCATATCCTGGGCAGGAAACCCCTGCATCACGACAGCTAGTGGCTGGGACCCCCTGAGGCTCCCGGGCGAGCGCCAGCAGCACGGGAGCTCGGGGGAGTACCCCGAGAAACAGAAGCGGGGGGAGGAGGGCGACTCTTCTCTCTCTGCTGCCGCCGCCGCCGCCGCCGCCGCCGCCGCCGCCGCCGCCGCCTCCGCCTCAGTGGCCTGGGCACCCTTGAGACTCTATGAGTCTCCCCCCGGGCCTGGTGGCGTCTCTCGCGGGCACGGCGCTTCCGCTTCTGGCCCCGAGGCACGATGACACAGGTCAGGGCCAGCAGGCGGGAGCGTGGGCAGGAAGGCAGGCAATGAGGGCACCTGGGGGGAGGGACAAGGAGGTGCTGTGAGCACCTTCAGCGGGGAGATTCCTCCCTGGCTTTAACCAAGGCCGCCTCTGCAGGGTCCTTGAGGGCACTGCTCGAGGACCCACAGGGCTCCCGTCCTCCTGCTCCGCCTGTCCCCTGAGACCCCTGTGGAGGACGGTAGAGTGAGCCTTGGGCTACAGGCTGCCAGCCTACCTGAGTGTCCCTGGGGTGACAGAAGGGGGCTGCCAGTGGGACCTTCCGCGTTCTAGGGCGGGGAGTCTGCTCAGTTCATCTTCAGGGTCTTTAGGTGGACGGCAGCCAGGGCCTGGGCTTCCTCCTCTCTGTTGCTCTGCAGTTGACACCTCAGTGGTCCCGGGGGACCCATGAGGAGGAAGTGAGGGGTGCCCCAGCTCACCGCCCTGACAGGGGGAACACAGTGCTGACAGCTCTGTGGAGTCCTTTCTATCCTGGGATCACTGGGTCCTCAGTCCCTATTCAGTGCTCTCAGTTGGCTTCACGTAGGGCCTGGGACCCACCCTTCTGCCCTCTAATGGCTTTACCTTCAGGCTAAGGATCTCACCTCCCTTAGACCTGATGTAAAGGAGCCTCGGCCCGACTGCCCTGTCCTGAGCCTTCAAGTGCTGAAAGCAGGGGGCAAGGCTAGACTCTTTGTCGTCCCCACAGCTCAGGGGGTGGGGCATGTTCCCCTTAGTCGTCACTCAGCGTTCTCAGTTTGACTCCTGGGAAGGCCTGTGGCTCCTCTCTCTTTACCTGAGGACATGTGCTCGTAGAAAGGCCCACAGCTCTCTGAGACCCAGCAGAAGGAAGTGAGGGTAGCCTGATTTCCCACATCTACCTGTGGCCTCTGAAGGCAGAAAGCTGTGGCAGGCAAATCCAGGCCTTATTATGGTTGGCCGCACCAGTCCTCACTCAGGCTCCTCCGTTTGACTCCTGGCAAGACCTATAATTTCTCGCTCTCTTCACCTATTAACTGTCCTCACTTCTCTGTCACGCCTGGGAGGAGTTAAGGGTTGCCTCTGCTCGGCCTGACATCTATCCAGGCGTCTCCCAGGACTGACGGCAGGGGAGAGATGATGCGCTGCCCCCATTGGTACGGTTTTCCTGCCCCACTCCAGCCTTAGGTCCTCACCCCAACTCCTAGCACAACCTGGAAATTTCCCCTATGCTGAGCCAGCCAGCCTCAGAGCAAAGTCCTCACCACCCTGAGTCCCCAGAAGTAGAAGTCACAGTAGGCCACGTGCAGCCACAGCTCTCTCTCAGGGGCTTCTGAGGACTAACAGCAGAGGGCAAGATTCTCCGGGCTCCACTCTTCTGGGGTTTGTGACCTCAATAGTCCTCACTGTGTCAGGATCTGGGACTCTTCCCTCTACTGACCTGAGTCCTCCAGAGCTGGAAGCAAGTGGGTGACACATCGAACTACCCCTGCCTGGGGCTTCCCAGGGCCGAAAGGGTGGTGGGGCTCTGTGTTCCTCTGTCTTTTCGGTTGGGCGTTCCCCTTGGTCCTCACTCAGAGTCCTTACACTGACCCTTCCCGTGACCTAGAGAGGCCTGTCCTCTCATACTGCAGCCTTTAATTCCCTGAGACCACCTAGGAGGATGTGAGGGTTGCCTCACGTGGGCATGACTGCCTGTGGTCACTCATGGCCGACAGTAAGGGAGGGATTCTGTGGCGTCCCCACTTTTATGATTTGGGTGGTTCCCTCAGTCCTCACGGTCCTCTGCTTGACTCTTGGCAGGACCTGGAACTCCTCCCTGTGCTAACGTGAGGCTGCCCTGAGACCAAGTGCCTCATCTACCGGAGATGCTCTAAAAGGACACGTGTGGGGCGCATCATGCCAACTTCCTGGATTTGCCGAGGGGAAGTATCCAGTGCAGGGCTCTGTTCTAGGTGGAGTCCCTTTATCCTCATTTAGAGTCACTAGATTTCCAGTCTCTACTGAGTGAGGCTGTTCCCAATAGACCAAGGCCCCTCGCCTCCCTGAGACCACTCCCAGTGGAAAGAGGGGGCACGTCAGCCAGAAAGCTTTGTCCTGGGCCGCCTGGGGCTGACATCAGGGGTGGTGGGACTCTGCATTCTCCTCTGTTCTGGAGTGAGTGGTCCCCTTGCTCCTCATTCAGGGTCCTCATCGTGATGCCTGACCAGACCCAGGACTCCGCCCTCCACTCCCCTGAAGCTGTGCTCCTCAGAACAAAGGCATTACCTTCTTGGAAATTCGGAATTGGAAGTCAGGGTGAACCAGATCTGTCCAAAGCTGTTGGGGTCTTCTGAGGAGCAGGATTTTACAAGGCCCCCACTCTTCTGGAGTCAGTGGCCCCTCAGTCCTAACTCAGGTTTCTTACCTTGACTTCAGGTAGCATATGGGACTCCAGCCTCCCTACTGACTGACTGTCTGCCAGCCTCAGGCCAAGGCTTTCACCTTCCTGAGACACCAGAAGGGGAGGTAAGAGACCTATTCCCTGGCTACCCCTGCCGGGGGCCTCTGTGTGGTCCCCTTTGTTATGGGGAGTCCACTCATCAGCACCCAGTGTCCTCACCCTGAATCGAATTAAGGCCTGTTAGGATCCCCCTACTTGGGCAGGATTGGAGATGGCTGCCACAAGACCAAGGAACTCGCCTCCCTGAGAACCTCTCCACCCTTGCCCCGGAGGAAAAGAAGGGGTACCTTCAGACACACAGCTCTGCCCATGGCCACACAAGGGAGAAAGCAGGGTACACTTTGTGGGGCCCCTTCTCTTCTAAGGTCCTCACCTTGAGTAACTATCAGAGGCTGGGACTCCTCCCTCCACTGACCTGAGGACACAGCTCTTAAACCAAGGCTTTTATGTCCCTGAGAAACTTGAAGAGTAAATGAGGAGATGCTGATCTTTCAGGTTATCTGGCACTGCATATGTAGACGACCCCATTGTCACCGAATATTTTTTTTTTTTTATTCATACCATTCACTTATTCAGCGTTACTATTACCGTGTTCCAAAACAGTGCTTTGGGAACAGGGCCCCTATTTATCCCATGAGATACATTTTGGAGTGGTGAGAAGAAAAATGAATTAAAAGACATAAGGTCTGGCTTAGGCTGGGAGGAGTGGAAGAGTGTAGGCTCTAGACTATCCCGACCAGGGGACTAGACCCAGCAGGGTCACTTAATCAGTCTTGTGAACTTGAGAAATTTGCAAGTTATTCACCTATAAAGGGAGTCTGCCAAATCCTATCCTGCATGAATGTTGGAATGTTATGTACTACATATAAAGCAGTGGCATACTCATAAGAAATACTGGGTTTTTGATGAATGGCAGTTATGATGTGATTATTATGAACCCCCCAAAATACCACCCTCCATCAGAGTTTATTTTTAAATCCAGTAGGTAGCGGAGAATATGCAGTGCACTAGGACAAAAGAAACAAATACTCACAAATGAGAAAGTTTAAAAGAAATGAGGCAAACCACGAATTAAATACCTTTTACTCTCTGTTTTCTCCATTTTTTGTTTCCAAATATTTTCTGTGGTCGTCTTTCACGTTTCCATGAAAATCTCTATTGCAGTGCCATGTTTTCTACTTGTGGATCATACAGAAAGTATATAGATGGTTCGTGAATTTCTTTTACATATACCAAAAACTGTAACTTTAGAACTCTTTAAACAGCAATAAATATGCAAGCAATGTCATGCACGAATTCATATTCTTAAGAAAACACACTATCTATTACAAGATAAAAACATTTGAAAAACCTAAATAAGTCAATAAATAAGGTATAGAGGTTACTAGTTTAAAACAGGAAGATAAATAAGATCTATACTTTGTTCCCTCCACCCCTCCTACTCTGCACTATTTAGGGGCTTGACTGCTCCCTTCCAAAACAAAGTGAACAAACTGCCCGCGGCCTCCCTCCCTAGATGTGGGAGGAGCTGCGGGGCCTTGGCCCTGGAAGTGCACTGCCCTCGGCCACAGCTGCAGCCTGGCCGCGGCTCTCACTCCTGCTCTCTCTTCCTCATCTTGCAGAGCCTCCTCATAGAGATCTGGGAAGGCACTGGGGACGGTATCAGCGATCTTGGCCACAAACTCCAGCACTTTCATCTTGCTGGTTTCAGCCAGGGGCTCTCGGGCCCCACAGGAACTCATAGCGCGGGAGGATCGCTGTTGGGCACCTGGCGGGTAGGTCAGGTACTTCTGCTGCACGAACTCTTCGCTGATGAGCCTCCTGGGCTCCCCTCCCCAAAGATCGAGTGCCTCCTCCCAGCATACAACCCCAACGCATTGAGGAATTCCCAGATCTCCTCCTCGGTGGCACGGTTGCCCTTCTTGAAGATCACGCCCAGGAGAGTCATCAGGAGACCGGACGTGGGCAGCCCCGACTCACCACTCGGACTTCCCTCGCTGGGGAGGGCCAGCTTGCTGATGGAGGCGTAGGAGTGACGGCTGGGGACTTCTTTCAGCTCGAGGCCAAAGACCAGCTCCATGCACTCAGAGGCTCTCCTGAGGATCTCAGGGAAGTGCTTCGTGTACTTCTTGCTGACAGCCTTCAGCATTTCTGCCTGCGGGATGGGCTCGTTCAGCTTGTACTTCTCCAGCAGGACCTGCACCACGTGCTGGCCTTACATGGACAGAGGATCTCTCCAAGTGCTGTGAGTGGAAGGTGCTGCCTGGGAGGTAACTTGCACTTTCCTCATCTTGGCTCGCCCGGGCACCTCTTCATATCCTGGGCAGGAAACCCCTGCCTCACGAGAGCTAGTGGCTGGGGCTCCCTGAGGCTCCCGGCGAGCGCCAGCAGCACGGGAGCTCGGGGGAGTACCCCGAGAAACAGAAGCGGGGGAGGGGGGCGACTCTTCTCTCTCTGCCGCCGCCGCCGCCGCCGCCTCAGTGGCCTGGGCACCCTTGAGACTCTGAGTCTCCCCCGGGCCTGGTGGCGTCTCTCGCGGGCACGGTGCTTCCTCTTCTGGCCCCGAGGCATGATGACACAGGTCAGGGCCAGCAGGCGGGAGTGTGGGCAGGAAGGCAGGCAATGAGGGCACCTGGGGGAGGGACAAGGAGATGCTGTGAGCACCTTCAGCGGGGAGATTCCTCCCTGGCTTTAACCAAGGCCGCCTCTGCAGGGTCCTTGAGGGGCACTGCTCGAGGACCCACAGGGCTCCCGTTCTCCTGCTCCGCCTGTCCCCTGAGACCCCTGTGGAGGACGGCAGAGTGAGCCTTGGGGCACAGCCAGCCAGCCCTGCCTGGGCGGCACGGGGGGGTGACAGTGGGGGCTGGCAGGGGAGGGTAGGTCCTCGCGGTTCCCATTCAGAGTCAGGATGACAGTTGCTGGCAAGACTCCCCCACCCCCCCCCCACCCCCACCCCCACCCCATCCCGTCTGCTGCTCTGAAGTTGACACCACCATCTCCATGACACCCAGGAGGAGGAAAGGAGGGAGCGGTCAGCCCACCACCGAAGGATCCTGGGACCCTCCCTTCTGCTGCCTGGTGATGGACCCTTCAGAACAAAGCTCTAACCTCCCTTGGACCTGGCAGAGAAAAGTACGGGCAGTCTCAGCCTGACAGTCCCTTCCTTGGGAGTTTACGGGGTTGGCAGGAGGGGACAGGCCATATTCTCTCTCGTCCCTTCTCTTCGGGGTGGGGTGGCTCCCTTAGTCCTCACTCGGGGTCCTCCCTGGGCGGCCGGTGCAGCCTGGAGCTCCCCTCTTGCCCCGAGGGCCATCTGCTCGCACCAGTGCCGGCACCTCCTTGAGTCTCATTAGGAGGCAGTGAGGGTGACCACGCGGCCGCACGTGGCAGAGTTTTACCAAGCCTGCGGCGTGCGGCAGACAGGTCGAGGCCCTGTGGTTGGCGGCCCCACTGGTCCTCACTCAAGGGCTTGGGCTGACTCTTGGGGAGTGCTCAGGGACGCGCCTTCTGCTGGCCTGCACCTCCCCCTCTCAGACAGCAGCCCTCCCTTCTCCGTGTGTGGCCGGAAGGAAGCGGCTGACAACAGGGGAGGGGTTCTGAGGTGCCCTTGCGACGGGGAGGACGGTCCTCACCCTGACTCCTCCCGTGCCCTGGAAATCCTCCCTCTGCTGACCTGCGGCCAGCCCCTCAGAACAAGGCCCCCCGACCCTCCCCCTCCGAGTCTCCCGCGTCCGTCCGCCCGCCCGCCCGCGTTCGCACTGAGGGAGCCCCTCCGTCTTTAGACCTGCCCGGAGGCTCCCAGGCTGACGTCAGGGGCGGGGTCTGCGTGGCCGCCATTCTGGGGCGTGGAGCCCCTCGGACCCCACGAGGGTCCCGTCCTTCACTGCACAGGGCCTGGGGCGCTCCCTCTACTGAGCTGAGCCAGGGTCCACCAACCTCAGAGCGAGGCCTTCCTTGCCCGAGGCCCCGCGGGGGGAGCGGGTGGACTTTGGGGCCTAACAGCCAGGCCCGAGCCTCTCGGCCGAGAGCAGGGGGCGGGGTGGGCGGGGTGAGCGGGGCCTGCGGGGGCCACCTGTTTGCGGAGGGAAAGGGGATTGGGGGTGTCGGGGGCGTGTCCCCGCACTTCTAACTGGGGTCACCTCACACCTTGACACCCTGACGAGACGTGGGACTCCTCCCGCGACTCACCCTCGCAGGACGGCAACTCTCAAAAATGGCCTCGCCCCCACAGCGTGGTTAGGAGGAGTCACTTCCGGTCGTGCGCATCTGGGCTCCAGGAGGACAGTAGGGGCGGGGCGGGGCGGGGGTGGGGCGGGGCCGGGCCGGGGCGGGGCGGGACGGGGAGGGGAGGTGTGGGGTGGTGCAGGCGGGAGCTTCCCGCAGGACTGGCACGTGGGCCTTTCATTGACTCTTGGCAGGTCCTGGGACTTTTCCCTCCGCTGAGCTGAGTCAGCAGGCGTCCCACCTTGGCTCTCATTTCTGTCGGCGCCCCCGGCCGGAAGTATCTGGGGGCCTGAGCCTCACAGCCATGCCTGGGTCCCCCGAGACTGACAGTGAGGCCTCTTTGGGGCCCCCTGTTCTATGGTGGATGCTGCTCTCAATCCCCTTCTCAGTGTCTTCTCTTGACTCCCTGTAGGTGCTGGGCTACCTCCCGTCTGCTGACCTGAGGCCAAGGCCTCGCATCAGAGACATCAGCTCCCTGAGACTGCTGGTGTGAAGTGCAGGCACATCTCATCTGGACACTTCTGCCTGGAGGCCTCCCAGAGATGGCTGGTGCAGGTAAGATGAGCTGAGGGGAAAGGAGGCGAGACTCTCTTCTGTGGTTTGGAGCCCGTCAGGTCTCACTCAAGGTCCTCACACTGACTGCTGGCAGGGCCTGCGATTCCATTCCATCCTTCTCTGGTATGACTCCATCCCTGTCCCCAACCATGCCCCACAGAATCCCGGAGGAGTTAGTGAAGGGGCTCCTTAGCCTGACAGTTCTCACTGTGGTCTCTCTTGTTTGACATCAGGGGCATTGCCCAAAAGTTCAGAATGAATTTCTGTCCTTTTGTACAACTGCTGTGTTACTTGCTATTCTCTTGAGTCCGTGTGTGATAGTCCATTAAGATGATCATTTAAAAGGCCAGTTGTCATCCCACTAACAAAGTTTCAGATGGTTATCTCACAGCCTGTGGACCATACTGCCACATCCAGCCCAATCTTTGGTGTCCCCATGCTCCTGGCATGCGGGCTCTGCAAGGCTGCCTCAGGTTCCTTCAGTGAAGCAGTAGAGATTCATGGTCCCAGAGCACAGTGGAAGAATCAAGGGCTCAAGTTTAAAGGCTTTTCTCTAATCAGTCCTGTCATCTGCCTCTCTTGCAGGCTACAGGCCTGTCTCGAATTCAGGGCATCCCCCTACCTGCCCACACTCAGGTTCTAGTTCAGTGGAGACTTACTGTCCTCAGGGATTATTTAGCTTTGTGTTGTTGCTTTTGTTAATGTTTTCTCTTTATTCCTTCTGTAATTTTTCCATGGTTGATTTTGGGTACAGGAAACAGTAGCCCATGTTTGATTGTCATCAGCTGCTATGGATAAGGTACTAAATCTGTAAACGAATTAAGGAAAATCGATATTCTTACAATATCTGTGCCTCACGAATACACATAACATACTATTCTGGTTGAGACTTCTTTTTCCTAAGTCAGTCAGGAAATTCTTCTTATTGCCTCCATGTAGATTATATACATTTTTGTATGGTTTCTTTCTAGGTATGTTTTTTATATTATTGCTTTAGTCTATGGTGTATTTTCTTTTTTTTTTTTTTTTTTTTTTTCCTTTTTTTTGATTTTTTTTAACATCTTTATTGGAGTAGAATTGCTTCACAATGGTGTGTTAGTTTCTGCTTTATAACAAAGTCAATCAGTTACACATATATCCCCATTATCTCTTCCCTCTTGCATCTCCCTCCCTCCTACCCTCCCTATCCCACCCCTCTAGGTGGTCACAAAGCACCGAGCTGATCTCCCTGTGCTAAGCGACTGCTTCCCGCTAGCTCTCTGTTTGACATTTGGTAGTGTATATATGTCCATGCCACTCTCTCACTTTGTCCCAGCTTCCCCTTCCCCTTCCCCGTATCCTCAGGTCCATGCTCTAGTAGGTCTGCATCTTTATTCCCATCTTGCCCCTAGGTTCTTCATGACCATATTTCTTTTTTCTTAGACTCCATATGTATGTGTTAGCATACGGTATTTGTTTTTCTCTTTCTGACTTACTTCGCTCTGTATGACAGACTCTAGGTCCATCCACCTCACTACAAATACCTCAATATGTAGGCTTTTTAAACTAGCTCCTTTTGCTAATCAGTATACATTTAAGTTTCTCTATATCTGTTTGTGGTTTGAAATGTCATTTCTCTTCACGGCTGAATAGCATTCCATCATGTGGACTACCACAGTTTGTTTACCCCTTCATCTGCTGAAGGTCATCTTGGTTGATTTCAGTTTTTGGCAACTATGAATTTGTGTACTCTTAACGTTGGTTTGAAGGCTTCCGGATGGACATAAGTTTTCAACTCTTTTGAGTAAATACCTAGGCGTTTAATTGCTAGATCATATGATAAGATTATGTTTAGCTTAAAAGAAACTTCCAGCCAGTTTCCAGACAGTGTGTCTCTATCACTTTGCATTCCCTTTAGCACTGAATGAGAGTTCCTATTGGTCCCCATCCTTGCCAGCATTTGGTATTGCCAGGTGTTTGTTTTTGTTTTAGCCATATTAATAGGTATCTCATTGTTGTTTAAATCCCAAACTCCCTGAAGACCTGTGATGTTGATCGTCTTTTCGTATGCTATTTGCCATCTGTGTGTATTTTTGGTGAGGCGTCTGTTCAGCTCTTTTCACCGCTGTTAAATTGACGTTTTTGTTTTCTTATCGTTGAGTTTTTTAAGAGTTCATTGTATATTTTTGATTCATGTTTATTATCAGATATGTGTCTTACAATTATTTTTTCCCAGTCTGCGGCTTGTCTTTTCATTCTCTTAATAGTACCTTTGACAGAGTAGAAGTTTTTAATTTTAATGAAGTTCAGCTTATCATTTTTCTCTCTCATGGATTGTGCTTTTGGTGTTGCGTCTAAAATCTCGTTGCCAAACCCAAGATTTTCTCCTATATTTCCTTCTGGTTTGGTTTGGTTTGGTTTGGTTTTGGTTTGGTTTGGTTTTGTTTTCCCACTCCGCATGGCAGGCAGGATCTTAGTTCCCTGACCAAGGATCAAACCCATGCCCCCTGCCGTGGAAGTGCAGTCTTAACCACTGGACCATGAGGGAAGGCCCGGGCTTTTTTTAAATTTTGAGTTTTCCATTTAGGTCTGTGATCCATTTTGAGTTAATTATTTTGAAACATGTAAAGTCTGTATCAACATTCTTTTTTGTTGTATGCGCACGTCTAGTTGTCCCAGCACTGTGAGTTAAAAGACTCCTTTCTCTATTGAGTTGCCTTTGCTCCTTTGTTAAAGATCAGTTGACTGTGTGAGGGGTCTATTTCTAGGTTTTCTATTCTGTGCCTTGGTCTATTTGTCTCTTCTTTTGCTAATAGTATGTGGTCTTGATTATCGTAGCTTTAAAGTCCGTTTTGAAATCCAGTAATATCAGTTCTCTGACTTTGATCTTCTTCGGTATTGATTTGAGTTGGTTATTATGGATCTTTTCATTTTTTATATACACTTTAGATTGTTTGTTGCTATCTACAGAATAACTTGCTGGAGTTTTGAGCAGAATTGTATTGAGTGTATAAATCAAGTTGGGAGTAACTGACATCTCAACAATCTTGCATCCTCCTATCCGTGAACATGGAGTGTTTCTCTATTTATTTAGATCTCCTTTAATTTTTTTCAGTGACGTTTGTATTTCTCATATAAATCTTATACGTATATTTTTAAGAATTATTTATAATCAATCTTTTTTTGGTGCTAATGTAAATGGCATTAGGTTTTTCAATTGCAAATTCCATTTGTTTTTCGGACAACAATTGACTGTTGAGTATTAACCTTGGCTGATTAATACCAGGAGTTTTCTTGTTGTTGATTACTTGAGATTTCCTACATAGACAGTTAGGTCATCTGTGAGCAAAAACAGCATTTACACTTGACTGCTCTCATCTGGAACCTCCTCTCTTTCTCACCCCTTGTTTTAACTTGTCATTTATTTAGCTCTTAGAGTGTGTCTCACCATCTTCTTGATATGGCGGCAGCTCCTAGGCTCTAAAGTTCTATGGACAGTGGCTCAGTCTTCTTTTTCTTACCATCCCCAGTTCTGCCATGGAGCCTTCCAAAGAGTAGATGCTCAATTAATGGTTGGGAATAAGAGTGGCAACGATAAGGAGGTCTACTTTATTATTGTTTAATTTCTCTCACAATCTTGAATAATCTAAGAAAACATCTTTCAGTTTTACAAAAAGAAGCACTAAAAGAATAAACCAAACCAAAAATGTACCACCATTTACTCTTTTTCTTTTCTTTTTTACCGGACCCACATTATTTAACTGCCGAGTCTATTCACAGTTCCATGGAAATCCCTCTTCCATTGCTGTGTTTTCTTGTTCGAGGTCATAAAAAAAATGGAAGGTTTCTAAATTTGTTTTATAAAATATCAAAACTTTAGCTTGTACCTGACAAAAGTAATGAATTGTGTGATCCATACTGTCACCAGCAGAATGGCGATTTCCGTGGTTCTTGCCCTCCCAAAGAGGAAGAATTCAGTCGAGAGGCGTAGAGCAGTTTTAAGTAGCAAGAGTTCAGTTAAGCAGAGCAAAAAGTACACTCCCGAGAAAGCAGGAGAGCGGGCTGTCTGGAAACCAGAAGCAGCCCCGCAATGGGGTAGGGCCGTGTTTTGTAGAGTGGTGGTCCCTCCCTGTGTCCTGCGTTATTTGACTGAGAAATCGATTGACAGCTTTAGGTTATGTAACTTTCCTGCTAGTATGCAGGCACTTACCCATAAGCACCCAAGCAGAACCCATCGGGTGGGGCGGGGAAGCAAAAGCCGCAATGCTAAGTTAGTACAAATGAGGCATAATGAACCCTGGGTTACCGTGAGTCACCTTTTAGGTCTTGGTGCGCCTGCGTCAACCTGTGCCGGCGGTTTTGTCTTGCTTGGTCCTGGTATGGCTGGAAACCTAGCAGTGGTCCTTGACCACGAGAGGGAGGATCTCTGGGCATGCTCCAACCACCGGTGTCCAGGTAGGGGAGGGAAAGACGAACCGTCCAGGATGGGGCAGGCCCGCTCATCTGTGACTCGCTATCCTCATCTTGGCTCGCCCGGGCACCCTCTTCATATCCTGGGCAGGAAACCCCTGCATCACGACAGCTAGTGGCTGGGACCCCCTGAGGCTCCCGGGCGAGCGCCAGCAGCACGGGAGCTCGGGGGAGTACCCCGAGAAACAGAAGCGGGGGGAGGAGGGCGACTCTTCTCTCTCTGCTGCCGCCGCCGCCGCCGCCGCCGCCGCCGCCGCCGCCGCCGCCTCCGCCTCAGTGGCCTGGGCACCCTTGAGACTCTATGAGTCTCCCCCCGGGCCTGGTGGCGTCTCTCGCGGGCACGGCGCTTCCGCTTCTGGCCCCGAGGCACGATGACACAGGTCAGGGCCAGCAGGCGGGAGCGTGGGCAGGAAGGCAGGCAATGAGGGCACCTGGGGGGAGGGACAAGGAGGTGCTGTGAGCACCTTCAGCGGGGAGATTCCTCCCTGGCTTTAACCAAGGCCGCCTCTGCAGGGTCCTTGAGGGCACTGCTCGAGGACCCACAGGGCTCCCGTCCTCCTGCTCCGCCTGTCCCCTGAGACCCCTGTGGAGGACGGTAGAGTGAGCCTTGGGCTACAGGCTGCCAGCCTACCTGAGTGTCCCTGGGGTGACAGAAGGGGGCTGCCAGTGGGACCTTCCGCGTTCTAGGGCGGGGAGTCTGCTCAGTTCATCTTCAGGGTCTTTAGGTGGACGGCAGCCAGGGCCTGGGCTTCCTCCTCTCTGTTGCTCTGCAGTTGACACCTCAGTGGTCCCGGGGACCCATGAGGAGGAAGTGAGGGGTGCCCCAGCTCACCGCCCTGACAGGGGGAACACAGTGCTGACAGCTCTGTGGAGTCCTTTCTATCCTGGGATCACTGGGTCCTCAGTCCCTATTCAGTGCTCTCAGTTGGCTTCACGTAGGGCCTGGGACCCACCCTTCTGCCCTCTAATGGCTTTACCTTCAGGCTAAGGATCTCACCTCCCTTAGACCTGATGTAAAGGAGCCTCGGCCCGACTGCCCTGTCCTGAGCCTTCAAGTGCTGAAAGCAGGGGCAAGGCTAGACTCTTTGTCGTCCCCACAGCTCAGGGGGTGGGGCATGTTCCCCTTAGTCGTCACTCAGCGTTCTCAGTTTGACTCCTGGGAAGGCCTGTGGCTCCTCTCTCTTTACCTGAGGACATGTGCTCGTAGAAAGGCCCACAGCTCTCTGAGACCCAGCAGAAGGAAGTGAGGGTAGCCTGATTTCCCACATCTACCTGTGGCCTCTGAAGGCAGAAAGCTGTGGCAGGCAAATCCAGGCCTTATTATGGTTGGCCGCACCAGTCCTCACTCAGGCTCCTCCGTTTGACTCCTGGCAAGACCTATAATTTCTCGCTCTCTTCACCTAGTAACTGTCCTCACTTCTCTGTCACCCTGGGAGGAGTTAAGGGTTGCCTCTGCTCGGCCTGACATCTATCCAGGCGTCTCCCAGGACTGACGGCAGGGGAGAGATGATGCGCTGCCCCCATTGGTACGGTTTTCCTGCCCCACTCCAGCCTTAGGTCCTCACCCCAACTCCTAGCACAACCTGGAAATTTCCCCTATGCTGAGCCAGCCAGCCTCAGAGCAAAGTCCTCACCACCCTGAGTCCCCAGAAGTAGAAGTCACAGTAGGCCACGTGCAGCCACAGCTCTCTCTCAGGGGCTTCTGAGGACTAACAGCAGAGGGCAAGATTCTCCGGGCTCCACTCTTCTGGGGTTTGTGACCTCAATAGTCCTCACTGTGTCAGGATCTGGGACTCTTCCCTCTACTGACCTGAGTCCTCCAGAGCTGGAAGCAAGTGGGTGACACATCGAACTACCCCTGCCTGGGGCTTCCCAGGGCCGAAAGGGTGGTGGGGCTCTGTGTTCCTCTGTCTTTTCGGTTGGGCGTTCCCCTTGGTCCTCACTCAGAGTCCTTACACTGACCCTTCCCGTGACCTAGAGAGGCCTGTCCTCTCATACTGCAGCCTTTAATTCCCTGAGACCACCTAGGAGGATGTGAGGGTTGCCTCACGTGGGCATGACTGCCTGTGGTCACTCACGGCCGACAGTAAGGGAGGGATTCTGTGGCGTCCCCACTTTTATGATTTGGGTGGTTCCCTCAGTCCTCACGGTCCTCTGCTTGACTCTTGGCAGGACCTGGAACTCCTCCCTGTGCTAACGTGAGGCTGGCCCCTGAGACCAAGTGCCTCATCTACCGGAGATGCTCTAAAAGGACACGTGTGGGGCGCATCATGCCAACATTCCTGGATTTGCCGAGGGGAAGTATCCAGTGGCAGGGCTCTGTTCTAGGTGGAGTCCCTTTATCCTCATTTAGAGTCACTAGATTTCCAGTCTCTACTGAGTGAGGCTGTTCCCAATAGACCAAGGCCCTCGCCTCCCTGAGACCACTCCCAGTGGAAAGAGGGGGCACGTCAGCCAGAAAGCTTTGTCCTGGGCCGCCTGGGGCTGACATCAGGGGTGGTGGGACTCTGCATTCTCCTCTGTTCTGGAGTGAGTGGTCCCCTTGCTCCTCATTCAGGGTCCTCATCGTGATGCCTGACCAGACCCAGGACTCCGCCCTCCACTCCCCTGAAGCTGTGCTCCTCAGAACAAAGGCATTACCTTCTTGGAAATTCGGAATTGGAAGTCAGGATGAACCAGATCTGTCCAAAGCTGTTGGGGTCTTCTGAGGAGCAGGATTTTACAAGGCCCCACTCTTCTGGAGTCAGTGGCCCCTCAGTCCTAACTCAGGTTTCTTACCTTGACTTCAGGTAGCATATGGGACTCCAGCCTCCCTACTGACTGACTGTCTGCCAGCCTCAGGCCAAGGCTTTCACCTTCCTGAGACACCAGAAGGGGAGGTAAGAGACCTATTCCCTGGCTACCCCTGCCGGGGGCCTCTGTGTGGTCCCCTTTGTTATGGGGAGTCCACTCATCAGCACCCAGTGTCCTCACCCTGAATCAAATTAAGGCCTGTTAGGATCCCCTACTTGGGCAGGATTGGAGATGGCTGCCACAAGACCAAGGAACTCGCCTCCCTGAGAACCTCTCCACCCTTGCCCCGGAGGAAAAGAAGGGGTACCTTCAGACACACAGCTCTGCCCATGGCCACACAAGGGAGAAAGCAGGGTACACTTTGTGGGGCCCCCTTCTCTTCTAAGGTCCTCACCTTGAGTAACTATCAGAGGCTGGGACTCCTCCCTCCACTGACCTGAGGACACAGCTCTTAAACCAAGGCTTTTATGTCCCTGAGAAACTTGAAGAGTAAATGAGGAGATGCTGATCTTTTCAGGTTATCTGGCACTGCATATGTAGACGACCCCATTGTCACCGAATATTTTTTTTTTTTTATTCATACCATTCACTTATTCAGCGTTACTATTACCGTGTTCCAAAACAGTGCTTTGGGAACAGGGCCCCTATTTATCCCATGAGATACATTTTGGAGTGGTGAGAAGAAAAATGAATTAAAAGACATAAGGTCTGGCTTAGGCTGGGAGGAGTGGAAGAGTGTAGGCTCTAGACTATTCCCGACCAGGGGACTAGACCCAGCAGGGTCACTTAATCAGTCTTGTGAACTTGAGAAATTTGCAAGTTATTCACCTATAAAGGGAGTCTGCCAAATCCTATCCTGCATGAATGTTGGAATGTTATGTACTACATATAAAGCAGTGGCATACTCATTAAGAAATACTGGGTTTTTGATGAATGGCAGTTATGATGTGATTATTATGAACCCCCAAAATACCACCCTCCCATCAGAGTTTATTTTTAATCCAGTAGGTAGCAGAGAATATGCAGTGCACTAGGACAAAAGAAACAAATACTCACAAATGAGAAAGTTTAAAAGAAATGAGGCAAACCACGAATTAAATACCTTTTACTCTCTGTTTTCTCCATTTTTTGTTTCCAAATATTTTCTGTGGTCGTCTTTCACGTTTCCATGAAAATCTCTATTGCAGTGCCATGTTTTCTACTTGTGGATCATACAGAAAGTATATAGATGGTTCGTGAATTTCTTTTACATATACCAAAACTGTAACTTTAGAACTCTTTAAACAGCAATAAATATGCAAGCAATGTCATGCACGAATTCATATTCTTAAGAAAACACACTATCTATTACAAGATAAAAACATTTGAAAAAACCTAAATAAGTCAATAAATAAGGTATAGAGGTTACTAGTTTAAAACAGGAAGATAAATAAGATCTATACTTTGTTCCCTCCACCCCTCCTACTCTGCACTATTTAGGAGCTTGACTGCTCCCTTCCAAAACAAAGTGAACAAACTGCCCGCGGCCTCCCTCCCTAGATGTGGGAGGAGCTGCGGGGCCTTGGCCCTGGAAGTGCACTGCCCTCGGCCACAGCTGCAGCCCTGGCCGCGGCTCTCACTCCTGCTCTCTCTTCCTCATCTTGCAGAGCCTCCTCATAGAGATCTGGGAAGGCACTGGGGACGGTATCAGCGATCTTGGCCACAAACTCCAGCACTTTCATCTTGCTGGTTTCAGCCAGGGCTCTCGGGCCCCACAGGAACTCATAGCGCGGAGGATCGCTGTTGGGCACCTGGCGGTAGGTCAGGTACTTCTGCTGCACGAACTCTTCGCTGATGAGCCTCCTGGGCTCCCCAAAGATCGAGTGCCTCCTCCCAGCATACAACCCCAACGCATTGAGGAATTCCCAGATCTCCTCCTCGGTGGCACGGTTGCCCTTCTTGAAGATCACGCCCAGGAGAGTCATCAGGAGACCGGACGTGGGCAGCCCCGACTCACCACTCGGACTTCCCTCGCTGGGGAGGGCCAGCTTGCTGATGAGGGCGTAGGAGTGACGGCTGGGGTCGACTTCCTTCAGCTCGAGGCCAAAGACCAGCTCCATGCACTCAGAGGCTCTCCTGAGGATCTCAGGGAAGTGCTTCGTGTACTTCTTGCTGACAGCCTTCAGCATTTCTGCCTGCGGGATGGGCTCGTTCAGCTTGTACTTCTCCAGCAGGACCTGCACCAACGTGCTGGCCTTCATGGACAGAGGATCTCTCCAAGTGCTGTGAGTGGAAGGTGCTGCCTGGGAGGTACTTGCACTTTCCTCATCTTGGCTCGCCCGGGCACCCTCTTCATATCCTGGGCAGGAAACCCCTGCCTCACGAGAGCTAGTGGCTGGGGCTCCCTGAGGCTCCCGGCGAGCGCCAGCAGCACGGGAGCTCGGGGGAGTACCCCGAGAAACAGAAGCGGGGGAGGGGGGCGACTCTTCTCTCTCTGCCGCCGCCGCCGCCGCCGCCTCAGTGGCCTGGGCACCCTTGAGACTCTGAGTCTCCCCCCGGGCCTGGTGGCGTCTCTCGCGGGCACGGTGCTTCCTCTTCTGGCCCCGAGGCATGATGACACAGGTCAGGGCCAGCAGGCGGGAGTGTGGGCAGGAAGGCAGGCAATGAGGGCACCTGGGGGAGGGACGGACAAGGAGATGCTGTGAGCACCTTCAGCGGGGAGATTCCTCCCTGGCTTTAACCAAGGCCGCCTCTGCAGGGTCCTTGAGGGCACTGCTCGAGGACCCACAGGGCTCCCGTTCTCCTGCTCCGCCTGTCCCCTGAGACCCCTGTGGAGGACGGCAGAGTGAGCCTTGGGGCACAGCCAGCCAGCCCTGCCTGGGCGGCACGGGGGTGACAGTGGGGGCTGGCAGGGGAGGTAGGTCCTCGCGGTTCCCATTCAGAGTCAGGATGACAGTTGCTGGCAAGACTCCCCCACCCCCCCCCACCCCCACCCCCACCCCATCCCGTCTGCTGCTCTGAAGTTGACACCACCATCTTCCATGACACCCAGGAGGAGGAAAGGAGGGAGCGTTCAGCCCACCACCGAAGGATCCTGGGACCCTCCCTTCTGCTGCCTGGTGATGGCCCCTTCAGAACAAAGCTCTAACCTCCCTTGGACCTGGCAGAGGAAAAGTACGGGCAGTCTCAGCCTGACAGTCCTTCCTTGGGAGTTTACGGGTTGGCAGGAGGGGACAGGCCATATTCTCTCTCGTCCCTTCTCTTCGGGGTGGGTGGCTCCCTTAGTCCTCACTCGGGGTCCTCCCTGGGCGGCCGGTGCAGCCTGGAGCTCCCCTCTTGCCCCGAGGGCCATCTGCTCGCACCAGTGCCGGCACCTCCTTGAGTCTCATTAGGAGGCAGTGAGGGTGACCACGCGGCCGCACGTGGCAGAGTTTTACCAAGCCTGCGGCGTGCGGCAGACAGGTCGAGGCCCTGTGGTTGGCGGCCCCACTGGTCCTCACTCAAGGGCTTGGGCTGACTCTTGGGGAGTGCTCAGGGACGCGCCTTCTGCTGGCCTGCACCTCCCCTCTCAGACAGCAGCCCTCCCTTCTCCGTGTGTGGCCGGAAGGAAGCGGCTGACAACAGGGGAGGGGTTCTGAGGTGCCCTTGCGACGGGGAGGACGGTCCTCACCCTGACTCCTCCCGTGCCCTGGAAATCCTCCCTCTGCTGACCTGCGGCCAGCCCCTCAGAACAAGGCCCCCTCCTCCCTGAGTCTCCCGCGTCCGTCCGCCCGCCCGCCCGCGTTCGCACTGAGGGAGCCCCTCCGTCTTTAGACCTGCCCGGAGGCTCCCAGGCTGACGTCAGGGGCGGGGTCTGCGTGGCCGCCATTCTGGGGCGTGGAGCCCCTCGGACCCCACGAGGGTCCCGTCCTTCACTGCACAGGGCCTGGGGCGCTCCCTCTACTGAGCTGAGCCAGGGTCCACCAACCTCAGAGCGAGGCCTTCCTTGCCCGAGGCCCCGCGGGGGAAGCGGGTGGACTTGGGGCCTAACAGCCAGGCCCGAGCCTCTCGGGCCGAGAGCAGGGGCGGGGTGGGCGGGGTGAGCGGGGCCTGCGGGGCCACCTGTTTGCGGAGGGAAAGGGGATTGGGGGTGTCGGGGGCGTGTCCCCGCACTTCTAACTGGGGTCACCTCACACCTTGACACCTGACGAGACGTGGGACTCCTCCCGCGACTCACCCTCGCAGGACGGCAACTCTCAAAAATGGCCTCGCCCCCACAGCGTGGTTAGGAGGACGTCACTTCCGGTCGTGCGCATCTGGGCTCCAGGAGGACAGTAGGGGCGGGGCGGGGCGGGGGTGGGGCGGGGCCGGGCCGGGGCGGGGCGGGACGGGGAGGGGAGGTGTGGGGTGGTGCAGGCGGAGCTTCCCGCAGGACTGGCACGTGGGCCTTTCATTGACTCTTGGCAGGTCCTGGGACTTTTCCCTCCGCTGAGCTGAGTCAGCAGGCGTCCCACCTTGGCTCTCATTTCTGTCGGCGCCCCCGGCCGGAAGTATCTGGGGGCCTGAGCCTCACAGCCATGCCTGGGTCCCCCGAGACTGACAGTGAGGCCTCTTTGGGGCCCCCTGTTCTATGGTGGATGCTGCTCTCAATCCCCTCTCAGTGTCTTCTCTTGACTCCCTGTAGGTGCTGGGCTACCTCCCGTCTGCTGACCTGAGGCCAAGGCCTCGCATCAGAGACATCAGCTCCCTGAGACTGCTGGTGTGAAGTGCAGGCACATCTCATCTGGACACTTCTGCCTGGAGCCTCCCAGAGATGGCTGGTGCAGGTAAGATGAGCTGAGGGGAAAGGAGGCGAGACTCTCTTCTGTGGTTTGGAGCCCGTCAGGTCTCACTCAAGGTCCTCACACTGACTGCTGGCAGGGCCTGCGATTCCATTCCATCCTTCTCTGGTATGACTCCATCCCTGTCCCCAACCATGCCCCACAGAATCCCGGAGGAGTTAGTGAAGGGGCTCCTTAGCCTGACAGTTCTCACTGTGGTCTCTCTTTGTTGACATCAGGGGCATTGCCCAAAAGTTCAGAAATGAATTTCTGTCCTTTTGTACAACTGCTGTGTTACTTGCTATTCTCTTTGAGTCCGTGTGTGATAGTCCATTAAGATGATCATTTAAAAAGGCCAGTTGTCATCCACTAACAAAGTTTCAGATGGTTATCTCACAGCCTGTGGACCATACTGCCACATCCAGCCCAATCTTTGGTGTCCCATGCTCCTGGCATGCGGGCTCTGCAAGGCTGCCTCAGGTTCCTTCAGTGAAGCAGTAGAGATTCATGGTCCCAGAGCACAGTGGAAGAATCAAGGGCTCAAGTTTAAAGGCTTTTCTCTAATCAGTCCTGTCATCTGCCTCTCTTGCAGGCTACAGGCCTGTCTCGAATTCAGGGCATCCCCCTACCTGCCCACACTCAGGTTCTAGTTCAGTGGAGACTTACTGTCCCTCAGGGATTATTTAGCTTTGTGTTGTTGCTTTTGTTAATGTTTTCTCTTTATTCCTTCTGTAATTTTTCCATGGTTGATTTTGGGTACAGGAAACAGTAGCCCATGTTTGATTGTCATCAGCTGCTATGGATAAGGTACTAAATCTGTAAACGAATTAAGGAAAATCGATATTCTTACAATATCTGTGCCTCACGAATACACATAACATACTATTCTGGTTGAGACTTCTTTTTCCTAAGTCAGTCAGGAAATTCTTCTTATTGCCTCCATGTAGATTATATACATTTTTGTATGGTTTCTTTCTAGGTATGTTTTTTATATTATTGCTTTAGTCTATGGTGTATTTTCTTTTTTTTTTTTTTTTTTTTTTTCCTTTTTTTTGATTTTTTTTAACATCTTTATTGGAGTAGAATTGCTTCACAATGGTGTGTTAGTTTCTGCTTTATAACAAAGTCAATCAGTTACACATATATCCCCATTATCTCTTCCCTCTTGCATCTCCCTCCCTCCCACCCTCCCTATCCCACCCCTCTAGGTGGTCACAAAGCACCGAGCTGATCTCCCTGTGCTAAGCGACTGCTTCCCGCTAGCTCTCTGTTTGACATTTGGTAGTGTATATATGTCCATGCCACTCTCTCACTTTGTCCCAGCTTCCCCTTCCCCTTCCCCGTATCCTCAGGTCCATGCTCTAGTAGGTCTGCATCTTTATTCCCATCTTGCCCCTAGGTTCTTCATGACCATATTTCTTTTTTCTTAGACTCCATATGTATGTGTTAGCATACGGTATTTGTTTTTCTCTTTCTGACTTACTTCGCTCTGTATGACAGACTCTAGGTCCATCCACCTCACTACAAATACCTCAATATGTAGGCTTTTTAAACTAGCTCCTTTTGCTAATCAGTATACATTTAAGTTTCTCTATATCTGTTTGTGGTTTGAAATGTCATTTCTCTTCATGGCTGAATAGCATTCCATCATGTGGACTACCACAGTTTGTTTACCCCTTCATCTGCTGAAGGTCATCTTGGTTGATTTCAGTTTTTGGCAACTATGAATTTGTGTACTCTTAACGTTGGTTTGAAGGCTTCCGGATGGACATAAGTTTTCAACTCTTTTGAGTAAATACCTAGGCGTTTAATTGCTAGATCATATGATAAGATTATGTTTAGCTTAAAAGAAACTTCCAGCCAGTTTCCAGACAGTGTGTCTCTATCACTTTGCATTCCCTTTAGCACTGAATGAGAGTTCCTATTGGTCCCCATCCTTGCCAGCATTTGGTATTGCCAGGTGTTTGTTTTTGTTTTAGCCATATTAATAGGTATCTCATTGTTGTTTAAATCCCAAACTCCCTGAAGACCTGTGATGTTGATCGTCTTTTCGTATGCTATTTGCCATCTGTGTGTATTTTTGGTGAGGCGTCTGTTCAGCTCTTTTCACCGCTGTTAAATTGACGTTTTTGTTTTCTTATCGTTGAGTTTTTTAAGAGTTCATTGTATATTTTTGATTCATGTTTATTATCAGATATGTGTCTTACAATTATTTTTTCCCAGTCTGCGGCTTGTCTTTTCATTCTCTTAATAGTACCTTTGACAGAGTAGAAGTTTTTAATTTTAATGAAGTTCAGCTTATCATTTTTCTCTCTCATGGATTGTGCTTTTGGTGTTGCGTCTAAAATCTCGTTGCCAAACCCAAGATTTTCTCCTATATTTCCTTCTGGTTTGGTTTGGTTTGGTTTGGTTTTGGTTTGGTTTGGTTTTGTTTTCCCACTCCGCATGGCAGGCAGGATCTTAGTTCCCTGACCAAGGATCAAACCCATGCCCCCTGCCGTGGAAGTGCAGTCTTAACCACTGGACCATGAGGGAAGGCCCGGGCTTTTTTTAAATTTTGAGTTTTCCATTTAGGTCTGTGATCCATTTTGAGTTAATTATTTTGAAACATGTAAAGTCTGTATCAACATTCTTTTTTGTTGTATGCGCACGTCTAGTTGTCCCAGCACTGTGAGTTAAAAGACTCCTTTCTCTATTGAGTTGCCTTTGCTCCTTTGTTAAAGATCAGTTGACTGTGTGAGGGGTCTATTTCTAGGTTTTCTATTCTGTGCCTTGGTCTATTTGTCTCTTCTTTTGCTAATAGTATGTGGTCTTGATTATCGTAGCTTTAAAGTCCGTTTTGAAATCCAGTAATATCAGTTCTCTGACTTTGATCTTCTTCGGTATTGATTTGAGTTGGTTATTATGGATCTTTTCATTTTTTATATACACTTTAGATTGTTTGTTGCTATCTACAGAATAACTTGCTGGAGTTTTGAGCAGAATTGTATTGAGTGTATAAATCAAGTTGGGAGTAACTGACATCTCAACAATCTTGCATCCTCCTATCCGTGAACATGGAGTGTTTCTCTATTTATTTAGATCTCCTTTAATTTTTTTCAGTGACGTTTGTATTTCTCATATAAATCTTATACGTATATTTTTAAGAATTATTTATAATCAATCTTTTTTTGGTGCTAATGTAAATGGCATTAGGTTTTTCAATTGCAAATTCCATTTGTTTATCGGACAACAATTGACTGTTGAGTATTAACCTTGGCTGATTAATACCAGGAGTTTTCTTGTTGTTGATTACTTGAGATTTCCTACATAGACAGTTAGGTCATCTGTGAGCAAAAACAGCATTTACACTTGACTGCTCTCATCTGGAACCTCCTCTCTTTCTCACCCCTTGTTTTAACTTGTCATTTATTTAGCTCTTAGAGTGTGTCTCACCATCTTCTTGATATGGCGGCAGCTCCTAGGCTCTAAAGTTCTATGGACAGTGGCTCAGTCTTCTTTTTCTTACCATCCCCAGTTCTGCCATGGAGCCTTCCAAAGAGTAGATGCTCAATTAATGGTTGGGAATAAGAGTGGCAACGATAAGGAGGTCTACTTTATTATTGTTTAATTTCTCTCACAATCTTGAATAATCTAAGAAAACATCTTTCAGTTTTACAAAAAGAAGCACTAAAAGAATAAACCAAACCAAAAATGTACCACCATTTACTCTTTTTCTTTTCTTTTTTACCGGACCCACATTATTTAACTGCCGAGTCTATTCACAGTTCCATGGAAATCCCTCTTCCATTGCTGTGTTTTCTTGTTCGAGGTCATAAAAAAAATGGAAGGTTTCTAAATTTGTTTTATAAAATATCAAAACTTTAGCTTGTACCTGACAAAAGTAATGAATTGTGTGATCCATACTGTCACCAGCAGAATGGCGATTTCCGTGGTTCTTGCCCTCCCAAAGAGGAAGAATTCAGTCGAGAGGCGTAGAGCAGTTTTAAGTAGCAAGAGTTCAGTTAAGCAGAGCAAAAAGTACACTCCCGAGAAAGCAGGAGAGCGGGCTGTCTGGAAACCAGAAGCAGCCCCGCAATGGGGTAGGGCCGTGTTTTGTAGAGTGGTGGTCCCTCCCTGTGTCCTGCGTTATTTGACTGAGAAATCGATTGACAGCTTTAGGTTATGTAACTTTCCTGCTAGTATGCAGGCACTTACCCATAAGCACCCAAGCAGAACCCATCGGGTGGGGCGGGGAAGCAAAAGCCGCAATGCTAAGTTAGTACAAATGAGGCATAATGAACCCTGGGTTACCGTGAGTCACCTTTTAGGTCTTGGTGCGCCTGCGTCAACCTGTGCCGGCGGTTTTGTCTTGCTTGGTCCTGGTATGGCTGGAAACCTAGCAGTGGTCCTTGACCACGAGAGGGAGGATCTCTGGGCATGCTCCAACCACCGGTGTCCAGGTAGGGGAGGGAAAGACGAACCGTCCAGGATGGGGCAGGCCCGCTCATCTGTGACTCGCTATCCTCATCTTGGCTCGCCCGGGCACCCTCTTCATATCCTGGGCAGGAAACCCCTGCATCACGACAGCTAGTGGCTGGGACCCCCTGAGGCTCCCGGGCGAGCGCCAGCAGCACGGGAGCTCGGGGGAGTACCCCGAGAAACAGAAGCGGGGGGAGGAGGGCGACTCTTCTCTCTCTGCTGCCGCCGCCGCCGCCGCCGCCGCCGCCGCCGCCGCCGCCGCCTCCGCCTCAGTGGCCTGGGCACCCTTGAGACTCTATGAGTCTCCCCCCGGGCCTGGTGGCGTCTCTCGCGGGCACGGCGCTTCCGCTTCTGGCCCCGAGGCACGATGACACAGGTCAGGGCCAGCAGGCGGGAGCGTGGGCAGGAAGGCAGGCAATGAGGGCACCTGGGGGGAGGGACAAGGAGGTGCTGTGAGCACCTTCAGCGGGGAGATTCCTCCCTGGCTTTAACCAAGGCCGCCTCTGCAGGGTCCTTGAGGGCACTGCTCGAGGACCCACAGGGCTCCCGTCCTCCTGCTCCGCCTGTCCCCTGAGACCCCTGTGGAGGACGGTAGAGTGAGCCTTGGGCTACAGGCTGCCAGCCTACCTGAGTGTCCCTGGGGTGACAGAAGGGGGCTGCCAGTGGGACCTTCCGCGTTCTAGGGCGGGGAGTCTGCTCAGTTCATCTTCAGGGTCTTTAGGTGGACGGCAGCCAGGGCCTGGGCTTCCTCCTCTCTGTTGCTCTGCAGTTGACACCTCAGTGGTCCCGGGGACCCATGAGGAGGAAGTGAGGGGTGCCCCAGCTCACCGCCCTGACAGGGGGAACACAGTGCTGACAGCTCTGTGGAGTCCTTTCTATCCTGGGATCACTGGGTCCTCAGTCCCTATTCAGTGCTCTCAGTTGGCTTCACGTAGGGCCTGGGACCCACCCTTCTGCCCTCTAATGGCTTTACCTTCAGGCTAAGGATCTCACCTCCCTTAGACCTGATGTAAAGGAGCCTCGGCCCGACTGCCCTGTCCTGAGCCTTCAAGTGCTGAAAGCAGGGGCAAGGCTAGACTCTTTGTCGTCCCCCACAGCTCAGGGGGTGGGGCATGTTCCCCTTAGTCGTCACTCAGCGTTCTCAGTTTGACTCCTGGGAAGGCCTGTGGCTCCTCTCTCTTTACCTGAGGACATGTGCTCGTAGAAAGGCCCACAGCTCTCTGAGACCCAGCAGAAGGAAGTGAGGGTAGCCTGATTTCCCACATCTACCTGTGGCCTCTGAAGGCAGAAAGCTGTGGCAGGCAAATCCAGGCCTTATTATGGTTGGCCGCACCAGTCCTCACTCAGGCTCCTCCGTTTGACTCCTGGCAAGACCTATAATTTCTCGCTCTCTTCACCTAGTAACTGTCCTCACTTCTCTGTCACCCTGGGAGGAGTTAAGGGTTGCCTCTGCTCGGCCTGACATCTATCCAGGCGTCTCCCAGGACTGACGGCAGGGGAGAGATGATGCGCTGCCCCCATTGGTACGGTTTTCCTGCCCACTCCAGCCTTAGGTCCTCACCCCAACTCCTAGCACAACCTGGAAATTTCCCCTATGCTGAGCCAGCCAGCCTCAGAGCAAAGTCCTCACCACCCTGAGTCCCCAGAAGTAGAAGTCACAGTAGGCCACGTGCAGCCACAGCTCTCTCTCAGGGGCTTCTGAGGACTAACAGCAGAGGGCAAGATTCTCCGGGCTCCACTCTTCTGGGGTTTGTGACCTCAATAGTCCTCACTGTGTCAGGATCTGGGACTCTTCCCTCTACTGACCTGAGTCCTCCAGAGCTGGAAGCAAGTGGGTGACACATCGAACTACCCCTGCCTGGGGCTTCCCAGGGCCGAAAGGGTGGTGGGGCTCTGTGTTCCTCTGTCTTTTCGGTTGGGCGTTCCCCTTGGTCCTCACTCAGAGTCCTTACACTGACCCTTCCCGTGACCTAGAGAGGCCTGTCCTCTCATACTGCAGCCTTTAATTCCCTGAGACCACCTAGGAGGATGTGAGGGTTGCCTCACGTGGGCATGACTGCCTGTGGTCACTCACGGCCGACAGTAAGGGAGGGATTCTGTGGCGTCCCCACTTTTATGATTTGGGTGGTTCCCTCAGTCCTCACGGTCCTCTGCTTGACTCTTGGCAGGACCTGGAACTCCTCCCTGTGCTAACGTGAGGCTGGCCCCTGAGACCAAGTGCCTCATCTACCGGAGATGCTCTAAAAGGACACGTGTGGGGCGCATCATGCCAACATTCCTGGATTTGCCGAGGGGAAGTATCCAGTGGCAGGGCTCTGTTCTAGGTGGAGTCCCTTTATCCTCATTTAGAGTCACTAGATTTCCAGTCTCTACTGAGTGAGGCTGTTCCCAATAGACCAAGGCCCTCGCCTCCCTGAGACCACTCCCAGTGGAAAGAGGGGGCACGTCAGCCAGAAAGCTTTGTCCTGGGCCGCCTGGGGCTGACATCAGGGGTGGTGGGACTCTGCATTCTCCTCTGTTCTGGAGTGAGTGGTCCCCTTGCTCCTCATTCAGGGTCCTCATCGTGATGCCTGACCAGACCCAGGACTCCGCCCTCCACTCCCCTGAAGCTGTGCTCCTCAGAACAAAGGCATTACCTTCTTGGAAATTCGGAATTGGAAGTCAGGATGAACCAGATCTGTCCAAAGCTGTTGGGGTCTTCTGAGGAGCAGGATTTTACAAGGCCCCACTCTTCTGGAGTCAGTGGCCCCTCAGTCCTAACTCAGGTTTCTTACCTTGACTTCAGGTAGCATATGGGACTCCAGCCTCCCTACTGACTGACTGTCTGCCAGCCTCAGGCCAAGGCTTTCACCTTCCTGAGACACCAGAAGGGGAGGTAAGAGACCTATTCCCTGGCTACCCCTGCCGGGGGCCTCTGTGTGGTCCCCTTTGTTATGGGGAGTCCACTCATCAGCACCCAGTGTCCTCACCCTGAATCAAATTAAGGCCTGTTAGGATCCCCTACTTGGGCAGGATTGGAGATGGCTGCCACAAGACCAAGGAACTCGCCTCCCTGAGAACCTCTCCACCCTTGCCCCGGAGGAAAAGAAGGGGTACCTTCAGACACACAGCTCTGCCCATGGCCACACAAGGGAGAAAGCAGGGTACACTTTGTGGGGCCCCCTTCTCTTCTAAGGTCCTCACCTTGAGTAACTATCAGAGGCTGGGACTCCTCCCTCCACTGACCTGAGGACACAGCTCTTAAACCAAGGCTTTTATGTCCCTGAGAAACTTGAAGAGTAAATGAGGAGATGCTGATCTTTTCAGGTTATCTGGCACTGCATATGTAGACGACCCCATTGTCACCGAATATTTTTTTTTTTTTATTCATACCATTCACTTATTCAGCGTTACTATTACCGTGTTCCAAAACAGTGCTTTGGGAACAGGGCCCCTATTTATCCCATGAGATACATTTTGGAGTGGTGAGAAGAAAAATGAATTAAAAGACATAAGGTCTGGCTTAGGCTGGGAGGAGTGGAAGAGTGTAGGCTCTAGACTATTCCCGACCAGGGGACTAGACCCAGCAGGGTCACTTAATCAGTCTTGTGAACTTGAGAAATTTGCAAGTTATTCACCTATAAAGGGAGTCTGCCAAATCCTATCCTGCATGAATGTTGGAATGTTATGTACTACATATAAAGCAGTGGCATACTCATTAAGAAATACTGGGTTTTTGATGAATGGCAGTTATGATGTGATTATTATGAACCCCCAAAATACCACCCTCCCATCAGAGTTTATTTTTAATCCAGTAGGTAGCAGAGAATATGCAGTGCACTAGGACAAAAGAAACAAATACTCACAAATGAGAAAGTTTAAAAGAAATGAGGCAAACCACGAATTAAATACCTTTTACTCTCTGTTTTCTCCATTTTTTGTTTCCAAATATTTTCTGTGGTCGTCTTTCACGTTTCCATGAAAATCTCTATTGCAGTGCCATGTTTTCTACTTGTGGATCATACAGAAAGTATATAGATGGTTCGTGAATTTCTTTTACATATACCAAAACTGTAACTTTAGAACTCTTTAAACAGCAATAAATATGCAAGCAATGTCATGCACGAATTCATATTCTTAAGAAAACACACTATCTATTACAAGATAAAAACATTTGAAAAAACCTAAATAAGTCAATAAATAAGGTATAGAGGTTACTAGTTTAAAACAGGAAGATAAATAAGATCTATACTTTGTTCCCTCCACCCCTCCTACTCTGCACTATTTAGGGGCTTGACTGCTCCCTTCCAAAACAAAGTGAACAAACTGCCCGCGGCCTCCCTCCCTAGATGTGGGAGGAGCTGCGGGGCCTTGGCCCTGGAAGTGCACTGCCCTCGGCCACAGCTGCAGCCCTGGCCGCGGCTCTCACTCCTGCTCTCTCTTCCTCATCTTGCAGAGCCTCCTCATAGAGATCTGGGAAGGCACTGGGGACGGTATCAGCGATCTTGGCCACAAACTCCAGCACTTTCATCTTGCTGGTTTCAGCCAGGGCTCTCGGGCCCCACAGGAACTCATAGCGCGGAGGATCGCTGTTGGGCACCTGGCGGTAGGTCAGGTACTTCTGCTGCACGAACTCTTCGCTGATGAGCCTCCTGGGCTCCCCAAAGATCGAGTGCCTCCTCCCAGCATACAACCCCAACGCATTGAGGAATTCCCAGATCTCCTCCTCGGTGGCACGGTTGCCCTTCTTGAAGATCACGCCCAGGAGAGTCATCAGGAGACCGGACGTGGGCAGCCCCGACTCACCACTCGGACTTCCCTCGCTGGGGAGGGCCAGCTTGCTGATGAGGGCGTAGGAGTGACGGCTGGGGTCGACTTCCTTCAGCTCGAGGCCAAAGACCAGCTCCATGCACTCAGAGGCTCTCCTGAGGATCTCAGGGAAGTGCTTCGTGTACTTCTTGCTGACAGCCTTCAGCATTTCTGCCTGCGGGATGGGCTCGTTCAGCTTGTACTTCTCCAGCAGGACCTGCACCAACATGCTGGCCTTCATGGACAGAGGATCTCTCCAAGTGCTGTGAGTGGAAGGTGCTGCCTGGGAGGTACTTGCACTTTCCTCATCTTGGCTCGCCCGGGCACCCTCTTCATATCCTGGGCAGGAAACCCCTGCCTCACGAGAGCTAGTGGCTGGGGCTCCCTGAGGCTCCCGGCGAGCGCCAGCAGCACGGGAGCTCGGGGGAGTACCCCGAGAAACAGAAGCGGGGGAGGGGGGCGACTCTTCTCTCTCTGCCGCCGCCGCCGCCGCCGCCTCAGTGGCCTGGGCACCCTTGAGACTCTGATGAGTCTCCCCCCGGTCCTGGTGGCGTCTCTCGCGGGCACGGTGCTTCCTCTTCTGGCCCCGAGGCATGATGACACAGGTCAGGGCCAGCAGGCGGGAGTGTGGGCAGGAAGGCAGGCAATGAGGGCACCTGGGGGAGGGACAAGGAGATGCTGTGAGCACCTTCAGCAGGGAGATTCCTCCCTGGCTTTAACCAAGGCCGCCTCTGCAGGGTCCTTGAGGGCACTGCTCGAGGACCCACAGGGCTCCCGTTCTCCTGCTCCGCCTGTCCCCTGAGACCCCTGTGGAGGACGGCAGAGTGAGCCTTGGGGCACAGCCAGCCAGCCCTGCCTGGGCGGCACGGGGGTGACAGTGGGGGCTGGCAGGGGAGGTAGGTCCTCGCGGTTCCCATTCAGAGTCAGGATGACAGTTGCTGGCAAGACTCCCCCACCCCCCCCCACCCCCACCCCCACCCCATCCCGTCTGCTGCTCTGAAGTTGACACCACCATCTTCCATGACACCCAGGAGGAGGAAAGGAGGGAGCGTTCAGCCCACCACCGAAGGATCCTGGGACCCTCCCTTCTGCTGCCTGGTGATGGCCCCTTCAGAACAAAGCTCTAACCTCCCTTGGACCTGGCAGAGGAAAAGTACGGGCAGTCTCAGCCTGACAGTCCTTCCTTGGGAGTTTACGGGTTGGCAGGAGGGGACAGGCCATATTCTCTCTCGTCCCTTCTCTTCGGGGTGGGTGGCTCCCTTAGTCCTCACTCGGGGTCCTCCCTGGGCGGCCGGTGCAGCCTGGAGCTCCCCTCTTGCCCCGAGGGCCATCTGCTCGCACCAGTGCCGGCACCTCCTTGAGTCTCATTAGGAGGCAGTGAGGGTGGCCACGCGGCCGCACGTGGCAGAGTTTTACCAAGCCTGCGGCGTGCGGCAGACAGGTCGAGGCCCTGTGGTTGGCGGCCCCACTGGTCCTCACTCAAGGGCTTGGGCTGACTCTTGGGGAGTGCTCAGGGACGCGCCTTCTGCTGGCCTGCACCTCCCCTCTCAGACAGCAGCCCTCCCTTCTCCGTGTGTGGCCGGAAGGAAGCGGCTGACAACAGGGGAGGGGTTCTGAGGTGCCCTTGCGACGGGGAGGACGGTCCTCACCCTGACTCCTCCCGTGCCCTGGAAATCCTCCCTCTGCTGACCTGCGGCCAGCCCCTCAGAACAAGGCCCCCTCCTCCCTGAGTCTCCCGCGTCCGTCCGCCCGCCCGCCCGCCCGCCCGCCCGCGTTCGCACTGAGGGAGCCCCTCCGTCTTTAGACCTGCCCGGAGGCTCCCAGGCTGACGTCAGGGGCGGGGTCTGCGTGGCCGCCATTCTGGGGCGTGGAGCCCCTCGGACCCCACGAGGGTCCCGTCCTTCACTGCACAGGGCCTGGGGCGCTCCCTCTACTGAGCTGAGCCAGGGTCCACCAACCTCAGAGCGAGGCCTTCCTTGCCCGAGGCCCCGCGGGGGAAGCGGGTGGACTTGGGGCCTAACAGCCAGGCCCGAGCCTCTCGGGCCGAGAGCAGGGGCGGGGTGGGCGGGGTGAGCGGGGCCTGCGGGGCCACCTGTTTGCGGAGGGAAAGGGGATTGGGGGTGTCGGGGGCGTGTCCCCGCACTTCTAACTGGGGTCACCTCACACCTTGACACCTGACGAGACGTGGGACTCCTCCCGCGACTCACCCTCGCAGGACGGCAACTCTCAAAAATGGCCTCGCCCCCACAGCGTGGTTAGGAGGACGTCACTTCCGGTCGTGCGCATCTGGGCTCCAGGAGGACAGTAGGGGCGGGGCGGGGGTGGGGCGGGGCCGGGCCGGGGCGGGGCAGGACGGGGAGGGGAGGTGTGGGGTGGTGCAGGCGGAGCTTCCCGCAGGACTGGCACGTGGGCCTTTCATTGACTCTTGGCAGGTCCTGGGACTTTTCCCTCCGCTGAGCTGAGTCAGCAGGCGTCCCACCTTGGCTCTCATTTCTGTCGGCGCCCCCGGCCGGAAGTATCTGGGGGCCTGAGCCTCACAGCCATGCCTGGGTCCCCCGAGACTGACAGTGAGGCCTCTTTGGGGCCCCCTGTTCTATGGTGGATGCTGCTCTCAATCCCCTCTCAGTGTCTTCTCTTGACTCCCTGTAGGTGCTGGGCTACCTCCCGTCTGCTGACCTGAGGCCAAGGCCTCGCATCAGAGACATCAGCTCCCTGAGACTGCTGGTGTGAAGTGCAGGCACATCTCATCTGGACACTTCTGCCTGGAGCCTCCCAGAGATGGCTGGTGCAGGTAAGATGAGCTGAGGGGAAAGGAGGCGAGACTCTCTTCTGTGGTTTGGAGCCCGTCAGGTCTCACTCAAGGTCCTCACACTGACTGCTGGCAGGGCCTGCGATTCCATTCCATCCTTCTCTGGTATGACTCCATCCCTGTCCCCAACCATGCCCCACAGAATCCCGGAGGAGTTAGTGAAGGGGCTCCTTAGCCTGACAGTTCTCACTGTGGTCTCTCTTTGTTGACATCAGGGGCATTGCCCAAAAGTTCAGAAATGAATTTCTGTCCTTTTGTACAACTGCTGTGTTACTTGCTATTCTCTTTGAGTCCGTGTGTGATAGTCCATTAAGATGATCATTTAAAAAGGCCAGTTGTCATCCACTAACAAAGTTTCAGATGGTTATCTCACAGCCTGTGGACCATACTGCCACATCCAGCCCAATCTTTGGTGTCCCATGCTCCTGGCATGCGGGCTCTGCAAGGCTGCCTCAGGTTCCTTCAGTGAAGCAGTAGAGATTCATGGTCCCAGAGCACAGTGGAAGAATCAAGGGCTCAAGTTTAAAGGCTTTTCTCTAATCAGTCCTGTCATCTGCCTCTCTTGCAGGCTACAGGCCTGTCTCGAATTCAGGGCATCCCCCTACCTGCCCACACTCAGGTTCTAGTTCAGTGGAGACTTACTGTCCCTCAGGGATTATTTAGCTTTGTGTTGTTGCTTTTGTTAATGTTTTCTCTTTATTCCTTCTGTAATTTTTCCATGGTTGATTTTGGGTACAGGAAACAGTAGCCCATGTTTGATTGTCATCAGCTGCTATGGATAAGGTACTAAATCTGTAAACGAATTAAGGAAAATCGATATTCTTACAATATCTGTGCCTCACGAATACACATAACATACTATTCTGGTTGAGACTTCTTTTTCCTAAGTCAGTCAGGAAATTCTTCTTATTGCCTCCATGTAGATTATATACATTTTTGTATGGTTTCTTTCTAGGTATGTTTTTTATATTATTGCTTTAGTCTATGGTGTATTTTCTTTTTTTTTTTTTTTTTTTTTTTCCTTTTTTTTGATTTTTTTTAACATCTTTATTGGAGTAGAATTGCTTCACAATGGTGTGTTAGTTTCTGCTTTATAACAAAGTCAATCAGTTACACATATATCCCCATTATCTCTTCCCTCTTGCATCTCCCTCCCTCCCACCCTCCCTATCCCACCCCTCTAGGTGGTCACAAAGCACCGAGCTGATCTCCCTGTGCTAAGCGACTGCTTCCCGCTAGCTCTCTGTTTGACATTTGGTAGTGTATATATGTCCATGCCACTCTCTCACTTTGTCCCAGCTTCCCCTTCCCCTTCCCCGTATCCTCAGGTCCATGCTCTAGTAGGTCTGCATCTTTATTCCCATCTTGCCCCTAGGTTCTTCATGACCATATTTCTTTTTTCTTAGACTCCATATGTATGTGTTAGCATACGGTATTTGTTTTTCTCTTTCTGACTTACTTCGCTCTGTATGACAGACTCTAGGTCCATCCACCTCACTACAAATACCTCAATATGTAGGCTTTTTAAACTAGCTCCTTTTGCTAATCAGTATACATTTAAGTTTCTCTATATCTGTTTGTGGTTTGAAATGTCATTTCTCTTCATGGCTGAATAGCATTCCATCATGTGGACTACCACAGTTTGTTTACCCCTTCATCTGCTGAAGGTCATCTTGGTTGATTTCAGTTTTTGGCAACTATGAATTTGTGTACTCTTAACGTTGGTTTGAAGGCTTCCGGATGGACATAAGTTTTCAACTCTTTTGAGTAAATACCTAGGCGTTTAATTGCTAGATCATATGATAAGATTATGTTTAGCTTAAAAGAAACTTCCAGCCAGTTTCCAGACAGTGTGTCTCTATCACTTTGCATTCCCTTTAGCACTGAATGAGAGTTCCTATTGGTCCCCATCCTTGCCAGCATTTGGTATTGCCAGGTGTTTGTTTTTGTTTTAGCCATATTAATAGGTATCTCATTGTTGTTTAAATCCCAAACTCCCTGAAGACCTGTGATGTTGATCGTCTTTTCGTATGCTATTTGCCATCTGTGTGTATTTTTGGTGAGGCGTCTGTTCAGCTCTTTTCACCGCTGTTAAATTGACGTTTTTGTTTTCTTATCGTTGAGTTTTTTAAGAGTTCATTGTATATTTTTGATTCATGTTTATTATCAGATATGTGTCTTACAATTATTTTTTCCCAGTCTGCGGCTTGTCTTTTCATTCTCTTAATAGTACCTTTGACAGAGTAGAAGTTTTTAATTTTAATGAAGTTCAGCTTATCATTTTTCTCTCTCATGGATTGTGCTTTTGGTGTTGCGTCTAAAATCTCGTTGCCAAACCCAAGATTTTCTCCTATATTTCCTTCTGGTTTGGTTTGGTTTGGTTTGGTTTTGGTTTGGTTTGGTTTTGTTTTCCCACTCCGCATGGCAGGCAGGATCTTAGTTCCCTGACCAAGGATCAAACCCATGCCCCCTGCCGTGGAAGTGCAGTCTTAACCACTGGACCATGAGGGAAGGCCCGGGCTTTTTTTAAATTTTGAGTTTTCCATTTAGGTCTGTGATCCATTTTGAGTTAATTATTTTGAAACATGTAAAGTCTGTATCAACATTCTTTTTTGTTGTATGCGCACGTCTAGTTGTCCCAGCACTGTGAGTTAAAAGACTCCTTTCTCTATTGAGTTGCCTTTGCTCCTTTGTTAAAGATCAGTTGACTGTGTGAGGGGTCTATTTCTAGGTTTTCTATTCTGTGCCTTGGTCTATTTGTCTCTTCTTTTGCTAATAGTATGTGGTCTTGATTATCGTAGCTTTAAAGTCCGTTTTGAAATCCAGTAATATCAGTTCTCTGACTTTGATCTTCTTCGGTATTGATTTGAGTTGGTTATTATGGATCTTTTCATTTTTTATATACACTTTAGATTGTTTGTTGCTATCTACAGAATAACTTGCTGGAGTTTTGAGCAGAATTGTATTGAGTGTATAAATCAAGTTGGGAGTAACTGACATCTCAACAATCTTGCATCCTCCTATCCGTGAACATGGAGTGTTTCTCTATTTATTTAGATCTCCTTTAATTTTTTTCAGTGACGTTTGTATTTCTCATATAAATCTTATACGTATATTTTTAAGAATTATTTATAATCAATCTTTTTTTGGTGCTAATGTAAATGGCATTAGGTTTTTCAATTGCAAATTCCATTTGTTTATCGGACAACAATTGACTGTTGAGTATTAACCTTGGCTGATTAATACCAGGAGTTTTCTTGTTGTTGATTACTTGAGATTTCCTACATAGACAGTTAGGTCATCTGTGAGCAAAAACAGCATTTACACTTGACTGCTCTCATCTGGAACCTCCTCTCTTTCTCACCCCTTGTTTTAACTTGTCATTTATTTAGCTCTTAGAGTGTGTCTCACCATCTTCTTGATATGGCGGCAGCTCCTAGGCTCTAAAGTTCTATGGACAGTGGCTCAGTCTTCTTTTTCTTACCATCCCCAGTTCTGCCATGGAGCCTTCCAAAGAGTAGATGCTCAATTAATGGTTGGGAATAAGAGTGGCAACGATAAGGAGGTCTACTTTATTATTGTTTAATTTCTCTCACAATCTTGAATAATCTAAGAAAACATCTTTCAGTTTTACAAAAAGAAGCACTAAAAGAATAAACCAAACCAAAAATGTACCACCATTTACTCTTTTTCTTTTCTTTTTTACCGGACCCACATTATTTAACTGCCGAGTCTATTCACAGTTCCATGGAAATCCCTCTTCCATTGCTGTGTTTTCTTGTTCGAGGTCATAAAAAAAATGGAAGGTTTCTAAATTTGTTTTATAAAATATCAAAACTTTAGCTTGTACCTGACAAAAGTAATGAATTGTGTGATCCATACTGTCACCAGCAGAATGGCGATTTCCGTGGTTCTTGCCCTCCCAAAGAGGAAGAATTCAGTCGAGAGGCGTAGAGCAGTTTTAAGTAGCAAGAGTTCAGTTAAGCAGAGCAAAAAGTACACTCCCGAGAAAGCAGGAGAGCGGGCTGTCTGGAAACCAGAAGCAGCCCCGCAATGGGGTAGGGCCGTGTTTTGTAGAGTGGTGGTCCCTCCCTGTGTCCTGCGTTATTTGACTGAGAAATCGATTGACAGCTTTAGGTTATGTAACTTTCCTGCTAGTATGCAGGCACTTACCCATAAGCACCCAAGCAGAACCCATCGGGTGGGGCGGGGAAGCAAAAGCCGCAATGCTAAGTTAGTACAAATGAGGCATAATGAACCCTGGGTTACCGTGAGTCACCTTTTAGGTCTTGGTGCGCCTGCGTCAACCTGTGCCGGCGGTTTTGTCTTGCTTGGTCCTGGTATGGCTGGAAACCTAGCAGTGGTCCTTGACCACGAGAGGGAGGATCTCTGGGCATGCTCCAACCACCGGTGTCCAGGTAGGGGAGGGAAAGACGAACCGTCCAGGATGGGGCAGGCCCGCTCATCTGTGACTCGCTATCCTCATCTTGGCTCGCCCGGGCACCCTCTTCATATCCTGGGCAGGAAACCCCTGCATCACGACAGCTAGTGGCTGGGACCCCCTGAGGCTCCCGGGCGAGCGCCAGCAGCACGGGAGCTCGGGGGAGTACCCCGAGAAACAGAAGCGGGGGGAGGAGGGCGACTCTTCTCTCTCTGCTGCCGCCGCCGCCGCCGCCGCCGCCGCCGCCGCCGCCGCCGCCTCCGCCTCAGTGGCCTGGGCACCCTTGAGACTCTATGAGTCTCCCCCCGGGCCTGGTGGCGTCTCTCGCGGGCACGGCGCTTCCGCTTCTGGCCCCGAGGCACGATGACACAGGTCAGGGCCAGCAGGCGGGAGCGTGGGCAGGAAGGCAGGCAATGAGGGCACCTGGGGGGAGGGACAAGGAGGTGCTGTGAGCACCTTCAGCGGGGAGATTCCTCCCTGGCTTTAACCAAGGCCGCCTCTGCAGGGTCCTTGAGGGCACTGCTCGAGGACCCACAGGGCTCCCGTCCTCCTGCTCCGCCTGTCCCCTGAGACCCCTGTGGAGGACGGTAGAGTGAGCCTTGGGCTACAGGCTGCCAGCCTACCTGAGTGTCCCTGGGGTGACAGAAGGGGGCTGCCAGTGGGACCTTCCGCGTTCTAGGGCGGGGAGTCTGCTCAGTTCATCTTCAGGGTCTTTAGGTGGACGGCAGCCAGGGCCTGGGCTTCCTCCTCTCTGTTGCTCTGCAGTTGACACCTCAGTGGTCCCGGGGACCCATGAGGAGGAAGTGAGGGGTGCCCCAGCTCACCGCCCTGACAGGGGGAACACAGTGCTGACAGCTCTGTGGAGTCCTTTCTATCCTGGGATCACTGGGTCCTCAGTCCCTATTCAGTGCTCTCAGTTGGCTTCACGTAGGGCCTGGGACCCACCCTTCTGCCCTCTAATGGCTTTACCTTCAGGCTAAGGATCTCACCTCCCTTAGACCTGATGTAAAGGAGCCTCGGCCCGACTGCCCTGTCCTGAGCCTTCAAGTGCTGAAAGCAGGGGCAAGGCTAGACTCTTTGTCGTCCCCACAGCTCAGGGGGTGGGGCATGTTCCCCTTAGTCGTCACTCAGCGTTCTCAGTTTGACTCCTGGGAAGGCCTGTGGCTCCTCTCTCTTTACCTGAGGACATGTGCTCGTAGAAAGGCCCACAGCTCTCTGAGACCCAGCAGAAGGAAGTGAGGGTAGCCTGATTTCCCACATCTACCTGTGGCCTCTGAAGGCAGAAAGCTGTGGCAGGCAAATCCAGGCCTTATTATGGTTGGCCGCACCAGTCCTCACTCAGGCTCCTCCGTTTGACTCCTGGCAAGACCTATAATTTCTCGCTCTCTTCACCTAGTAACTGTCCTCACTTCTCTGTCACCCTGGGAGGAGTTAAGGGTTGCCTCTGCTCGGCCTGACATCTATCCAGGCGTCTCCCAGGACTGACGGCAGGGGAGAGATGATGCGCTGCCCCCATTGGTACGGTTTTCCTGCCCCACTCCAGCCTTAGGTCCTCACCCCAACTCCTAGCACAACCTGGAAATTTCCCCTATGCTGAGCCAGCCAGCCTCAGAGCAAAGTCCTCACCACCCTGAGTCCCCAGAAGTAGAAGTCACAGTAGGCCACGTGCAGCCACAGCTCTCTCTCAGGGGCTTCTGAGGACTAACAGCAGAGGGCAAGATTCTCCGGGCTCCACTCTTCTGGGGTTTGTGACCTCAATAGTCCTCACTGTGTCAGGATCTGGGACTCTTCCCTCTACTGACCTGAGTCCTCCAGAGCTGGAAGCAAGTGGGTGACACATCGAACTACCCCTGCCTGGGGCTTCCCAGGGCCGAAAGGGTGGTGGGGCTCTGTGTTCCTCTGTCTTTTCGGTTGGGCGTTCCCCTTGGTCCTCACTCAGAGTCCTTACACTGACCCTTCCCGTGACCTAGAGAGGCCTGTCCTCTCATACTGCAGCCTTTAATTCCCTGAGACCACCTAGGAGGATGTGAGGGTTGCCTCACGTGGGCATGACTGCCTGTGGTCACTCACGGCCGACAGTAAGGGAGGGATTCTGTGGCGTCCCCACTTTTATGATTTGGGTGGTTCCCTCAGTCCTCACGGTCCTCTGCTTGACTCTTGGCAGGACCTGGAACTCCTCCCTGTGCTAACGTGAGGCTGGCCCCTGAGACCAAGTGCCTCATCTACCGGAGATGCTCTAAAAGGACACGTGTGGGGCGCATCATGCCAACATTCCTGGATTTGCCGAGGGGAAGTATCCAGTGGCAGGGCTCTGTTCTAGGTGGAGTCCCTTTATCCTCATTTAGAGTCACTAGATTTCCAGTCTCTACTGAGTGAGGCTGTTCCCAATAGACCAAGGCCCTCGCCTCCCTGAGACCACTCCCAGTGGAAAGAGGGGGCACGTCAGCCAGAAAGCTTTGTCCTGGGCCGCCTGGGGCTGACATCAGGGGTGGTGGGACTCTGCATTCTCCTCTGTTCTGGAGTGAGTGGTCCCCTTGCTCCTCATTCAGGGTCCTCATCGTGATGCCTGACCAGACCCAGGACTCCGCCCTCCACTCCCCTGAAGCTGTGCTCCTCAGAACAAAGGCATTACCTTCTTGGAAATTCGGAATTGGAAGTCAGGATGAACCAGATCTGTCCAAAGCTGTTGGGGTCTTCTGAGGAGCAGGATTTTACAAGGCCCCACTCTTCTGGAGTCAGTGGCCCCTCAGTCCTAACTCAGGTTTCTTACCTTGACTTCAGGTAGCATATGGGACTCCAGCCTCCCTACTGACTGACTGTCTGCCAGCCTCAGGCCAAGGCTTTCACCTTCCTGAGACACCAGAAGGGGAGGTAAGAGACCTATTCCCTGGCTACCCCTGCCGGGGGCCTCTGTGTGGTCCCCTTTGTTATGGGGAGTCCACTCATCAGCACCCAGTGTCCTCACCCTGAATCAAATTAAGGCCTGTTAGGATCCCCTACTTGGGCAGGATTGGAGATGGCTGCCACAAGACCAAGGAACTCGCCTCCCTGAGAACCTCTCCACCCTTGCCCCGGAGGAAAAGAAGGGGTACCTTCAGACACACAGCTCTGCCCATGGCCACACAAGGGAGAAAGCAGGGTACACTTTGTGGGGCCCCCTTCTCTTCTAAGGTCCTCACCTTGAGTAACTATCAGAGGCTGGGACTCCTCCCTCCACTGACCTGAGGACACAGCTCTTAAACCAAGGCTTTTATGTCCCTGAGAAACTTGAAGAGTAAATGAGGAGATGCTGATCTTTTCAGGTTATCTGGCACTGCATATGTAGACGACCCCATTGTCACCGAATATTTTTTTTTTTATTCATACCATTCACTTATTCAGCGTTACTATTACCGTGTTCCAAAACAGTGCTTTGGGAACAGGGCCCCTATTTATCCCATGAGATACATTTTGGAGTGGTGAGAAGAAAAATGAATTAAAAGACATAAGGTCTGGCTTAGGCTGGGAGGAGTGGAAGAGTGTAGGCTCTAGACTATTCCCGACCAGGGGACTAGACCCAGCAGGGTCACTTAATCAGTCTTGTGAACTTGAGAAATTTGCAAGTTATTCACCTATAAAGGGAGTCTGCCAAATCCTATCCTGCATGAATGTTGGAATGTTATGTACTACATATAAAGCAGTGGCATACTCATTAAGAAATACTGGGTTTTTGATGAATGGCAGTTATGATGTGATTATTATGAACCCCCAAAATACCACCCTCCCATCAGAGTTTATTTTTAATCCAGTAGGTAGCAGAGAATATGCAGTGCACTAGGACAAAAGAAACAAATACTCACAAATGAGAAAGTTTAAAAGAAATGAGGCAAACCACGAATTAAATACCTTTTACTCTCTGTTTTCTCCATTTTTTGTTTCCAAATATTTTCTGTGGTCGTCTTTCACGTTTCCATGAAAATCTCTATTGCAGTGCCATGTTTTCTACTTGTGGATCATACAGAAAGTATATAGATGGTTCGTGAATTTCTTTTACATATACCAAAACTGTAACTTTAGAACTCTTTAAACAGCAATAAATATGCAAGCAATGTCATGCACGAATTCATATTCTTAAGAAAACACACTATCTATTACAAGATAAAAACATTTGAAAAAACCTAAATAAGTCAATAAATAAGGTATAGAGGTTACTAGTTTAAAACAGGAAGATAAATAAGATCTATACTTTGTTCCCTCCACCCCTCCTACTCTGCACTATTTAGGAGCTTGACTGCTCCCTTCCAAAACAAAGTGAACAAACTGCCCGCGGCCTCCCTCCCTAGATGTGGGAGGAGCTGCGGGGCCTTGGCCCTGGAAGTGCACTGCCCTCGGCCACAGCTGCAGCCCTGGCCGCGGCTCTCACTCCTGCTCTCTCTTCCTCATCTTGCAGAGCCTCCTCATAGAGATCTGGGAAGGCACTGGGGACGGTATCAGCGATCTTGGCCACAAACTCCAGCACTTTCATCTTGCTGGTTTCAGCCAGGGCTCTCGGGCCCCACAGGAACTCATAGCGCGGAGGATCGCTGTTGGGCACCTGGCGGTAGGTCAGGTACTTCTGCTGCACGAACTCTTCGCTGATGAGCCTCCTGGGCTCCCCAAAGATCGAGTGCCTCCTCCCAGCATACAACCCCAACGCATTGAGGAATTCCCAGATCTCCTCCTCGGTGGCACGGTTGCCCTTCTTGAAGATCACGCCCAGGAGAGTCATCAGGAGACCGGACGTGGGCAGCCCCGACTCACCACTCGGACTTCCCTCGCTGGGGAGGGCCAGCTTGCTGATGAGGGCGTAGGAGTGACGGCTGGGGTCGACTTCCTTCAGCTCGAGGCCAAAGACCAGCTCCATGCACTCAGAGGCTCTCCTGAGGATCTCAGGGAAGTGCTTCGTGTACTTCTTGCTGACAGCCTTCAGCATTTCTGCCTGCGGGATGGGCTCGTTCAGCTTGTACTTCTCCAGCAGGACCTGCACCAACATGCTGGCCTTCATGGACAGAGGATCTCTCCAAGTGCTGTGAGTGGAAGGTGCTGCCTGGGAGGTACTTGCACTTTCCTCATCTTGGCTCGCCCGGGCACCCTCTTCATATCCTGGGCAGGAAACCCCTGCCTCACGAGAGCTAGTGGCTGGGGCTCCCTGAGGCTCCCGGCGAGCGCCAGCAGCACGGGAGCTCGGGGGAGTACCCCGAGAAACAGAAGCGGGGGAGGGGGGCGACTCTTCTCTCTCTGCTGCCGCCGCCGCCGCCGCCTCAGTGGCCTGGGCACCCTTGAGACTCTGATGAGTCTCCCCCCGGTCCTGGTGGCGTCTCTCGCGGGCACGGTGCTTCCTCTTCTGGCCCCGAGGCATGATGACACAGGTCAGGGCCAGCAGGCGGGAGTGTGGGCAGGAAGGCAGGCAATGAGGGCACCTGGGGGAGGGACAAGGAGATGCTGTGAGCACCTTCAGCAGGGAGATTCCTCCCTGGCTTTAACCAAGGCCGCCTCTGCAGGGTCCTTGAGGGCACTGCTCGAGGACCCACAGGGCTCCCGTTCTCCTGCTCCGCCTGTCCCCTGAGACCCCTGTGGAGGACGGCAGAGTGAGCCTTGGGGCACAGCCAGCCAGCCCTGCCTGGGCGGCACGGGGGTGACAGTGGGGGCTGGCAGGGGAGGTAGGTCCTCGCGGTTCCCATTCAGAGTCAGGATGACAGTTGCTGGCAAGACTCCCCCACCCCCCCCCACCCCCACCCCCACCCCATCCCGTCTGCTGCTCTGAAGTTGACACCACCATCTTCCATGACACCCAGGAGGAGGAAAGGAGGGAGCGTTCAGCCCACCACTGAAGGATCCTGGGACCCTCCCTTCTGCTGCCTGGTGATGGCCCCTTCAGAACAAAGCTCTAACCTCCCTTGGACCTGGCAGAGGAAAAGTACGGGCAGTCTCAGCCTGACAGTCCTTCCTTGGGAGTTTACGGGTTGGCAGGAGGGGACAGGCCATATTCTCTCTCGTCCCTTCTCTTCGGGGTGGGTGGCTCCCTTAGTCCTCACTCGGGGTCCTCCCTGGGCGGCCGGTGCAGCCTGGAGCTCCCCTCTTGCCCCGAGGGCCATCTGCTCGCACCAGTGCCGGCACCTCCTTGAGTCTCATTAGGAGGCAGTGAGGGTGGCCACGCGGCCGCACGTGGCAGAGTTTTACCAAGCCTGCGGCGTGCGGCAGACAGGTCGAGGCCCTGTGGTTGGCGGCCCCACTGGTCCTCACTCAAGGGCTTGGGCTGACTCTTGGGGAGTGCTCAGGGACGCGCCTTCTGCTGGCCTGCACCTCCCCTCTCAGACAGCAGCCCTCCCTTCTCCGTGTGTGGCCGGAAGGAAGCGGCTGACAACAGGGGAGGGGTTCTGAGGTGCCCTTGCGACGGGGAGGACGGTCCTCACCCTGACTCCTCCCGTGCCCTGGAAATCCTCCCTCTGCTGACCTGCGGCCAGCCCCTCAGAACAAGGCCCCCTCCTCCCTGAGTCTCCCGCGTCCGTCCGCCCGCCCGCCCGCCCGCCCGCCCGCGTTCGCACTGAGGGAGCCCCTCCGTCTTTAGACCTGCCCGGAGGCTCCCAGGCTGACGTCAGGGGCGGGGTCTGCGTGGCCGCCATTCTGGGGCGTGGAGCCCCTCGGACCCCACGAGGGTCCCGTCCTTCACTGCACAGGGCCTGGGGCGCTCCCTCTACTGAGCTGAGCCAGGGTCCACCAACCTCAGAGCGAGGCCTTCCTTGCCCGAGGCCCCGCGGGGGAAGCGGGTGGACTTGGGGCCTAACAGCCAGGCCCGAGCCTCTCGGGCCGAGAGCAGGGGCGGGGTGGGCGGGGTGAGCGGGGCCTGCGGGGCCACCTGTTTGCGGAGGGAAAGGGGATTGGGGGTGTCGGGGGCGTGTCCCCGCACTTCTAACTGGGGTCACCTCACACCTTGACACCTGACGAGACGTGGGACTCCTCCCGCGACTCACCCTCGCAGGACGGCAACTCTCAAAAATGGCCTCGCCCCCACAGCGTGGTTAGGAGGACGTCACTTCCGGTCGTGCGCATCTGGGCTCCAGGAGGACAGTAGGGGCGGGGCGGGGGTGGGGCGGGGCCGGGCCGGGGCGGGGCAGGACGGGGAGGGGAGGTGTGGGGTGGTGCAGGCGGAGCTTCCCGCAGGACTGGCACGTGGGCCTTTCATTGACTCTTGGCAGGTCCTGGGACTTTTCCCTCCGCTGAGCTGAGTCAGCAGGCGTCCCACCTTGGCTCTCATTTCTGTCGGCGCCCCCGGCCGGAAGTATCTGGGGGCCTGAGCCTCACAGCCATGCCTGGGTCCCCCGAGACTGACAGTGAGGCCTCTTTGGGGCCCCCTGTTCTATGGTGGATGCTGCTCTCAATCCCCTCTCAGTGTCTTCTCTTGACTCCCTGTAGGTGCTGGGCTACCTCCCGTCTGCTGACCTGAGGCCAAGGCCTCGCATCAGAGACATCAGCTCCCTGAGACTGCTGGTGTGAAGTGCAGGCACATCTCATCTGGACACTTCTGCCTGGAGCCTCCCAGAGATGGCTGGTGCAGGTAAGATGAGCTGAGGGGAAAGGAGGCGAGACTCTCTTCTGTGGTTTGGAGCCCGTCAGGTCTCACTCAAGGTCCTCACACTGACTGCTGGCAGGGCCTGCGATTCCATTCCATCCTTCTCTGGTATGACTCCATCCCTGTCCCCAACCATGCCCCACAGAATCCCGGAGGAGTTAGTGAAGGGGCTCCTTAGCCTGACAGTTCTCACTGTGGTCTCTCTTTGTTGACATCAGGGGCATTGCCCAAAAGTTCAGAAATGAATTTCTGTCCTTTTGTACAACTGCTGTGTTACTTGCTATTCTCTTTGAGTCCGTGTGTGATAGTCCATTAAGATGATCATTTAAAAAGGCCAGTTGTCATCCACTAACAAAGTTTCAGATGGTTATCTCACAGCCTGTGGACCATACTGCCACATCCAGCCCAATCTTTGGTGTCCCATGCTCCTGGCATGCGGGCTCTGCAAGGCTGCCTCAGGTTCCTTCAGTGAAGCAGTAGAGATTCATGGTCCCAGAGCACAGTGGAAGAATCAAGGGCTCAAGTTTAAAGGCTTTTCTCTAATCAGTCCTGTCATCTGCCTCTCTTGCAGGCTACAGGCCTGTCTCGAATTCAGGGCATCCCCCTACCTGCCCACACTCAGGTTCTAGTTCAGTGGAGACTTACTGTCCCTCAGGGATTATTTAGCTTTGTGTTGTTGCTTTTGTTAATGTTTTCTCTTTATTCCTTCTGTAATTTTTCCATGGTTGATTTTGGGTACAGGAAACAGTAGCCCATGTTTGATTGTCATCAGCTGCTATGGATAAGGTACTAAATCTGTAAACGAATTAAGGAAAATCGATATTCTTACAATATCTGTGCCTCACGAATACACATAACATACTATTCTGGTTGAGACTTCTTTTTCCTAAGTCAGTCAGGAAATTCTTCTTATTGCCTCCATGTAGATTATATACATTTTTGTATGGTTTCTTTCTAGGTATGTTTTTTATATTATTGCTTTAGTCTATGGTGTATTTTCTTTTTTTTTTTTTTTTTTTTTCCTTTTTTTTGATTTTTTTTAACATCTTTATTGGAGTAGAATTGCTTCACAATGGTGTGTTAGTTTCTGCTTTATAACAAAGTCAATCAGTTACACATATATCCCCATTATCTCTTCCCTCTTGCATCTCCCTCCCTCCCACCCTCCCTATCCCACCCCTCTAGGTGGTCACAAAGCACCGAGCTGATCTCCCTGTGCTAAGCGACTGCTTCCCGCTAGCTCTCTGTTTGACATTTGGTAGTGTATATATGTCCATGCCACTCTCTCACTTTGTCCCAGCTTCCCCTTCCCCTTCCCCGTATCCTCAGGTCCATGCTCTAGTAGGTCTGCATCTTTATTCCCATCTTGCCCCTAGGTTCTTCATGACCATATTTCTTTTTTCTTAGACTCCATATGTATGTGTTAGCATACGGTATTTGTTTTTCTCTTTCTGACTTACTTCGCTCTGTATGACAGACTCTAGGTCCATCCACCTCACTACAAATACCTCAATATGTAGGCTTTTTAAACTAGCTCCTTTTGCTAATCAGTATACATTTAAGTTTCTCTATATCTGTTTGTGGTTTGAAATGTCATTTCTCTTCATGGCTGAATAGCATTCCATCATGTGGACTACCACAGTTTGTTTACCCCTTCATCTGCTGAAGGTCATCTTGGTTGATTTCAGTTTTTGGCAACTATGAATTTGTGTACTCTTAACGTTGGTTTGAAGGCTTCCGGATGGACATAAGTTTTCAACTCTTTTGAGTAAATACCTAGGCGTTTAATTGCTAGATCATATGATAAGATTATGTTTAGCTTAAAAGAAACTTCCAGCCAGTTTCCAGACAGTGTGTCTCTATCACTTTGCATTCCCTTTAGCACTGAATGAGAGTTCCTATTGGTCCCCATCCTTGCCAGCATTTGGTATTGCCAGGTGTTTGTTTTTGTTTTAGCCATATTAATAGGTATCTCATTGTTGTTTAAATCCCAAACTCCCTGAAGACCTGTGATGTTGATCGTCTTTTCGTATGCTATTTGCCATCTGTGTGTATTTTTGGTGAGGCGTCTGTTCAGCTCTTTTCACCGCTGTTAAATTGACGTTTTTGTTTTCTTATCGTTGAGTTTTTTAAGAGTTCATTGTATATTTTTGATTCATGTTTATTATCAGATATGTGTCTTACAATTATTTTTTCCCAGTCTGCGGCTTGTCTTTTCATTCTCTTAATAGTACCTTTGACAGAGTAGAAGTTTTTAATTTTAATGAAGTTCAGCTTATCATTTTTCTCTCTCATGGATTGTGCTTTTGGTGTTGCGTCTAAAATCTCGTTGCCAAACCCAAGATTTTCTCCTATATTTCCTTCTGGTTTGGTTTGGTTTGGTTTGGTTTTGGTTTGGTTTGGTTTTGTTTTCCCACTCCGCATGGCAGGCAGGATCTTAGTTCCCTGACCAAGGATCAAACCCATGCCCCCTGCCGTGGAAGTGCAGTCTTAACCACTGGACCATGAGGGAAGGCCCGGGCTTTTTTTAAATTTTGAGTTTTCCATTTAGGTCTGTGATCCATTTTGAGTTAATTATTTTGAAACATGTAAAGTCTGTATCAACATTCTTTTTTGTTGTATGCGCACGTCTAGTTGTCCCAGCACTGTGAGTTAAAAGACTCCTTTCTCTATTGAGTTGCCTTTGCTCCTTTGTTAAAGATCAGTTGACTGTGTGAGGGGTCTATTTCTAGGTTTTCTATTCTGTGCCTTGGTCTATTTGTCTCTTCTTTTGCTAATAGTATGTGGTCTTGATTATCGTAGCTTTAAAGTCCGTTTTGAAATCCAGTAATATCAGTTCTCTGACTTTGATCTTCTTCGGTATTGATTTGAGTTGGTTATTATGGATCTTTTCATTTTTTATATACACTTTAGATTGTTTGTTGCTATCTACAGAATAACTTGCTGGAGTTTTGAGCAGAATTGTATTGAGTGTATAAATCAAGTTGGGAGTAACTGACATCTCAACAATCTTGCATCCTCCTATCCGTGAACATGGAGTGTTTCTCTATTTATTTAGATCTCCTTTAATTTTTTTCAGTGACGTTTGTATTTCTCATATAAATCTTATACGTATATTTTTAAGAATTATTTATAATCAATCTTTTTTTGGTGCTAATGTAAATGGCATTAGGTTTTTCAATTGCAAATTCCATTTGTTTATCGGACAACAATTGACTGTTGAGTATTAACCTTGGCTGATTAATACCAGGAGTTTTCTTGTTGTTGATTACTTGAGATTTCCTACATAGACAGTTAGGTCATCTGTGAGCAAAAACAGCATTTACACTTGACTGCTCTCATCTGGAACCTCCTCTCTTTCTCACCCCTTGTTTTAACTTGTCATTTATTTAGCTCTTAGAGTGTGTCTCACCATCTTCTTGATATGGCGGCAGCTCCTAGGCTCTAAAGTTCTATGGACAGTGGCTCAGTCTTCTTTTTCTTACCATCCCCAGTTCTGCCATGGAGCCTTCCAAAGAGTAGATGCTCAATTAATGGTTGGGAATAAGAGTGGCAACGATAAGGAGGTCTACTTTATTATTGTTTAATTTCTCTCACAATCTTGAATAATCTAAGAAAACATCTTTCAGTTTTACAAAAAGAAGCACTAAAAGAATAAACCAAACCAAAAATGTACCACCATTTACTCTTTTTCTTTTCTTTTTTACCGGACCCACATTATTTAACTGCCGAGTCTATTCACAGTTCCATGGAAATCCCTCTTCCATTGCTGTGTTTTCTTGTTCGAGGTCATAAAAAAAATGGAAGGTTTCTAAATTTGTTTTATAAAATATCAAAACTTTAGCTTGTACCTGACAAAAGTAATGAATTGTGTGATCCATACTGTCACCAGCAGAATGGCGATTTCCGTGGTTCTTGCCCTCCCAAAGAGGAAGAATTCAGTCGAGAGGCGTAGAGCAGTTTTAAGTAGCAAGAGTTCAGTTAAGCAGAGCAAAAAGTACACTCCCGAGAAAGCAGGAGAGCGGGCTGTCTGGAAACCAGAAGCAGCCCCGCAATGGGGTAGGGCCGTGTTTTGTAGAGTGGTGGTCCCTCCCTGTGTCCTGCGTTATTTGACTGAGAAATCGATTGACAGCTTTAGGTTATGTAACTTTCCTGCTAGTATGCAGGCACTTACCCATAAGCACCCAAGCAGAACCCATCGGGTGGGGCGGGGAAGCAAAAGCCGCAATGCTAAGTTAGTACAAATGAGGCATAATGAACCCTGGGTTACCGTGAGTCACCTTTTAGGTCTTGGTGCGCCTGCGTCAACCTGTGCCGGCGGTTTTGTCTTGCTTGGTCCTGGTATGGCTGGAAACCTAGCAGTGGTCCTTGACCACGAGAGGGAGGATCTCTGGGCATGCTCCAACCACCGGTGTCCAGGTAGGGGAGGGAAAGACGAACCGTCCAGGATGGGGCAGGCCCGCTCATCTGTGACTCGCTATCCTCATCTTGGCTCGCCCGGGCACCCTCTTCATATCCTGGGCAGGAAACCCCTGCATCACGACAGCTAGTGGCTGGGACCCCCTGAGGCTCCCGGGCGAGCGCCAGCAGCACGGGAGCTCGGGGGAGTACCCCGAGAAACAGAAGCGGGGGGAGGAGGGCGACTCTTCTCTCTCTGCTGCCGCCGCCGCCGCCGCCGCCGCCGCCGCCGCCGCCGCCGCCTCCGCCTCAGTGGCCTGGGCACCCTTGAGACTCTATGAGTCTCCCCCCGGGCCTGGTGGCGTCTCTCGCGGGCACGGCGCTTCCGCTTCTGGCCCCGAGGCACGATGACACAGGTCAGGGCCAGCAGGCGGGAGCGTGGGCAGGAAGGCAGGCAATGAGGGCACCTGGGGGGAGGGACAAGGAGGTGCTGTGAGCACCTTCAGCGGGGAGATTCCTCCCTGGCTTTAACCAAGGCCGCCTCTGCAGGGTCCTTGAGGGCACTGCTCGAGGACCCACAGGGCTCCCGTCCTCCTGCTCCGCCTGTCCCCTGAGACCCCTGTGGAGGACGGTAGAGTGAGCCTTGGGCTACAGGCTGCCAGCCTACCTGAGTGTCCCTGGGGTGACAGAAGGGGGCTGCCAGTGGGACCTTCCGCGTTCTAGGGCGGGGAGTCTGCTCAGTTCATCTTCAGGGTCTTTAGGTGGACGGCAGCCAGGGCCTGGGCTTCCTCCTCTCTGTTGCTCTGCAGTTGACACCTCAGTGGTCCCGGGGACCCATGAGGAGGAAGTGAGGGGTGCCCCAGCTCACCGCCCTGACAGGGGGAACACAGTGCTGACAGCTCTGTGGAGTCCTTTCTATCCTGGGATCACTGGGTCCTCAGTCCCTATTCAGTGCTCTCAGTTGGCTTCACGTAGGGCCTGGGACCCACCCTTCTGCCCTCTAATGGCTTTACCTTCAGGCTAAGGATCTCACCTCCCTTAGACCTGATGTAAAGGAGCCTCGGCCCGACTGCCCTGTCCTGAGCCTTCAAGTGCTGAAAGCAGGGGCAAGGCTAGACTCTTTGTCGTCCCCACAGCTCAGGGGGTGGGGCATGTTCCCCTTAGTCGTCACTCAGCGTTCTCAGTTTGACTCCTGGGAAGGCCTGTGGCTCCTCTCTCTTTACCTGAGGACATGTGCTCGTAGAAAGGCCCACAGCTCTCTGAGACCCAGCAGAAGGAAGTGAGGGTAGCCTGATTTCCCACATCTACCTGTGGCCTCTGAAGGCAGAAAGCTGTGGCAGGCAAATCCAGGCCTTATTATGGTTGGCCGCACCAGTCCTCACTCAGGCTCCTCCGTTTGACTCCTGGCAAGACCTATAATTTCTCGCTCTCTTCACCTAGTAACTGTCCTCACTTCTCTGTCACCCTGGGAGGAGTTAAGGGTTGCCTCTGCTCGGCCTGACATCTATCCAGGCGTCTCCCAGGACTGACGGCAGGGGAGAGATGATGCGCTGCCCCCATTGGTACGGTTTTCCTGCCCCACTCCAGCCTTAGGTCCTCACCCCAACTCCTAGCACAACCTGGAAATTTCCCCTATGCTGAGCCAGCCAGCCTCAGAGCAAAGTCCTCACCACCCTGAGTCCCCAGAAGTAGAAGTCACAGTAGGCCACGTGCAGCCACAGCTCTCTCTCAGGGGCTTCTGAGGACTAACAGCAGAGGGCAAGATTCTCCGGGCTCCACTCTTCTGGGGTTTGTGACCTCAATAGTCCTCACTGTGTCAGGATCTGGGACTCTTCCCTCTACTGACCTGAGTCCTCCAGAGCTGGAAGCAAGTGGGTGACACATCGAACTACCCCTGCCTGGGGCTTCCCAGGGCCGAAAGGGTGGTGGGGCTCTGTGTTCCTCTGTCTTTTCGGTTGGGCGTTCCCCTTGGTCCTCACTCAGAGTCCTTACACTGACCCTTCCCGTGACCTAGAGAGGCCTGTCCTCTCATACTGCAGCCTTTAATTCCCTGAGACCACCTAGGAGGATGTGAGGGTTGCCTCACGTGGGCATGACTGCCTGTGGTCACTCACGGCCGACAGTAAGGGAGGGATTCTGTGGCGTCCCCACTTTTATGATTTGGGTGGTTCCCTCAGTCCTCACGGTCCTCTGCTTGACTCTTGGCAGGACCTGGAACTCCTCCCTGTGCTAACGTGAGGCTGGCCCCTGAGACCAAGTGCCTCATCTACCGGAGATGCTCTAAAAGGACACGTGTGGGGCGCATCATGCCAACATTCCTGGATTTGCCGAGGGGAAGTATCCAGTGGCAGGGCTCTGTTCTAGGTGGAGTCCCTTTATCCTCATTTAGAGTCACTAGATTTCCAGTCTCTACTGAGTGAGGCTGTTCCCAATAGACCAAGGCCCTCGCCTCCCTGAGACCACTCCCAGTGGAAAGAGGGGGCACGTCAGCCAGAAAGCTTTGTCCTGGGCCGCCTGGGGCTGACATCAGGGGTGGTGGGACTCTGCATTCTCCTCTGTTCTGGAGTGAGTGGTCCCCTTGCTCCTCATTCAGGGTCCTCATCGTGATGCCTGACCAGACCCAGGACTCCGCCCTCCACTCCCCTGAAGCTGTGCTCCTCAGAACAAAGGCATTACCTTCTTGGAAATTCGGAATTGGAAGTCAGGATGAACCAGATCTGTCCAAAGCTGTTGGGGTCTTCTGAGGAGCAGGATTTTACAAGGCCCCACTCTTCTGGAGTCAGTGGCCCCTCAGTCCTAACTCAGGTTTCTTACCTTGACTTCAGGTAGCATATGGGACTCCAGCCTCCCTACTGACTGACTGTCTGCCAGCCTCAGGCCAAGGCTTTCACCTTCCTGAGACACCAGAAGGGGAGGTAAGAGACCTATTCCCTGGCTACCCCTGCCGGGGGCCTCTGTGTGGTCCCCTTTGTTATGGGGAGTCCACTCATCAGCACCCAGTGTCCTCACCCTGAATCAAATTAAGGCCTGTTAGGATCCCCTACTTGGGCAGGATTGGAGATGGCTGCCACAAGACCAAGGAACTCGCCTCCCTGAGAACCTCTCCACCCTTGCCCCGGAGGAAAAGAAGGGGTACCTTCAGACACACAGCTCTGCCCATGGCCACACAAGGGAGAAAGCAGGGTACACTTTGTGGGGCCCCCTTCTCTTCTAAGGTCCTCACCTTGAGTAACTATCAGAGGCTGGGACTCCTCCCTCCACTGACCTGAGGACACAGCTCTTAAACCAAGGCTTTTATGTCCCTGAGAAACTTGAAGAGTAAATGAGGAGATGCTGATCTTTTCAGGTTATCTGGCACTGCATATGTAGACGACCCCATTGTCACCGAATATTTTTTTTTTTATTCATACCATTCACTTATTCAGCGTTACTATTACCGTGTTCCAAAACAGTGCTTTGGGAACAGGGCCCCTATTTATCCCATGAGATACATTTTGGAGTGGTGAGAAGAAAAATGAATTAAAAGACATAAGGTCTGGCTTAGGCTGGGAGGAGTGGAAGAGTGTAGGCTCTAGACTATTCCCGACCAGGGGACTAGACCCAGCAGGGTCACTTAATCAGTCTTGTGAACTTGAGAAATTTGCAAGTTATTCACCTATAAAGGGAGTCTGCCAAATCCTATCCTGCATGAATGTTGGAATGTTATGTACTACATATAAAGCAGTGGCATACTCATTAAGAAATACTGGGTTTTTGATGAATGGCAGTTATGATGTGATTATTATGAACCCCCAAAATACCACCCTCCCATCAGAGTTTATTTTTAATCCAGTAGGTAGCAGAGAATATGCAGTGCACTAGGACAAAAGAAACAAATACTCACAAATGAGAAAGTTTAAAAGAAATGAGGCAAACCACGAATTAAATACCTTTTACTCTCTGTTTTCTCCATTTTTTGTTTCCAAATATTTTCTGTGGTCGTCTTTCACGTTTCCATGAAAATCTCTATTGCAGTGCCATGTTTTCTACTTGTGGATCATACAGAAAGTATATAGATGGTTCGTGAATTTCTTTTACATATACCAAAACTGTAACTTTAGAACTCTTTAAACAGCAATAAATATGCAAGCAATGTCATGCACGAATTCATATTCTTAAGAAAACACACTATCTATTACAAGATAAAAACATTTGAAAAAACCTAAATAAGTCAATAAATAAGGTATAGAGGTTACTAGTTTAAAACAGGAAGATAAATAAGATCTATACTTTGTTCCCTCCACCCCTCCTACTCTGCACTATTTAGGAGCTTGACTGCTCCCTTCCAAAACAAAGTGAACAAACTGCCCGCGGCCTCCCTCCCTAGATGTGGGAGGAGCTGCGGGGCCTTGGCCCTGGAAGTGCACTGCCCTCGGCCACAGCTGCAGCCCTGGCCGCGGCTCTCACTCCTGCTCTCTCTTCCTCATCTTGCAGAGCCTCCTCATAGAGATCTGGGAAGGCACTGGGGACGGTATCAGCGATCTTGGCCACAAACTCCAGCACTTTCATCTTGCTGGTTTCAGCCAGGGCTCTCGGGCCCCACAGGAACTCATAGCGCGGAGGATCGCTGTTGGGCACCTGGCGGTAGGTCAGGTACTTCTGCTGCACGAACTCTTCGCTGATGAGCCTCCTGGGCTCCCCAAAGATCGAGTGCCTCCTCCCAGCATACAACCCCAACGCATTGAGGAATTCCCAGATCTCCTCCTCGGTGGCACGGTTGCCCTTCTTGAAGATCACGCCCAGGAGAGTCATCAGGAGACCGGACGTGGGCAGCCCCGACTCACCACTCGGACTTCCCTCGCTGGGGAGGGCCAGCTTGCTGATGAGGGCGTAGGAGTGACGGCTGGGGTCGACTTCCTTCAGCTCGAGGCCAAAGACCAGCTCCATGCACTCAGAGGCTCTCCTGAGGATCTCAGGGAAGTGCTTCGTGTACTTCTTGCTGACAGCCTTCAGCATTTCTGCCTGCGGGATGGGCTCGTTCAGCTTGTACTTCTCCAGCAGGACCTGCACCAACATGCTGGCCTTCATGGACAGAGGATCTCTCCAAGTGCTGTGAGTGGAAGGTGCTGCCTGGGAGGTACTTGCACTTTCCTCATCTTGGCTCGCCCGGGCACCCTCTTCATATCCTGGGCAGGAAACCCCTGCCTCACGAGAGCTAGTGGCTGGGGCTCCCTGAGGCTCCCGGCGAGCGCCAGCAGCACGGGAGCTCGGGGGAGTACCCCGAGAAACAGAAGCGGGGGAGGGGGGCGACTCTTCTCTCTCTGCTGCCGCCGCCGCCGCCGCCTCAGTGGCCTGGGCACCCTTGAGACTCTGATGAGTCTCCCCCCGGTCCTGGTGGCGTCTCTCGCGGGCACGGTGCTTCCTCTTCTGGCCCCGAGGCATGATGACACAGGTCAGGGCCAGCAGGCGGGAGTGTGGGCAGGAAGGCAGGCAATGAGGGCACCTGGGGGAGGGACAAGGAGATGCTGTGAGCACCTTCAGCAGGGAGATTCCTCCCTGGCTTTAACCAAGGCCGCCTCTGCAGGGTCCTTGAGGGCACTGCTCGAGGACCCACAGGGCTCCCGTTCTCCTGCTCCGCCTGTCCCCTGAGACCCCTGTGGAGGACGGCAGAGTGAGCCTTGGGGCACAGCCAGCCAGCCCTGCCTGGGCGGCACGGGGGTGACAGTGGGGGCTGGCAAGGGGAGGTAGGTCCTCGCGGTTCCCATTCAGAGTCAGGATGACAGTTGCTGGCAAGACTCCCCCACCCCCCCCCCACCCCACCCCCACCCCATCCCGTCTGCTGCTCTGAAGTTGACACCACCATCTTCCATGACACCAGGAGGAGGAAAGGAGGGAGCGTTTCAGCCCACCACTGAAGGATCCTGGGACCCTCCCTTCTGCTGCCTGGTGATGGCCCCTTCAGAACAAAGCTCTAACCTCCCTTGGACCTGGCAGAGGAAAAGTACGGGCAGTCTCAGCCTGACAGTCCTTCCTTGGGAGTTTACGGGTTGGCAGGAGGGGGACAGGCCATATTCTCTCTCGTCCCTTCTCTTCGGGGTGGGTGGCTCCCTTAGTCCTCACTCGGGGTCCTCCCTGGGCGGCCGGTGCAGCCTGGAGCTCCCCTCTTGCCCCGAGGGCCATCTGCTCGCACAGTGCCGGCACCTCCTTGAGTCTCATTAGGAGGCAGTGAGGGTGGCCACGCGGCCGCACGTGGCAGAGTTTTACCAAGCCTGCGGCGTGCGGCAGACAGGTCGAGGCCCTGTGGTTGGCGGCCCCACTGGTCTCACTCAAGGGCTTGGGCTGACTCTTGGGGAGTGGCTCAGGGACGCGCCTTCTGCTGGCCTGCACCTCCCTCTCAGACAGCAGCCCTCCCTTCTCCGTGTGTGGCCGGAAGGAAGCGGCTGACAACAGGGGAGGGGTTCTGAGGTGCCCTTGCGACGGGGAGGACGGTCCTCACCCTGACTCCTCCCGTGCCCTGGAAATCCTCCCTCTGCTGACCTGCGGCCAGCCCCTCAGAACAAGGCCCCTCCTCCCTGAGTCTCCCCGCGTCCGTCCGCCCGCCCGCCCGCCCGCCCGCCCGCGTTCGCACTGAGGGAGCCCCTCCGTCTTTAGACCTGCCCGGAGGCTCCCAGGCTGACGTCAGGGGCGGGTCTGCGTGGCCGCCATTCTGGGGCGTGGAGCCCCTCGGACCCCACGAGGGTCCCGTCCTTCACTGCACAGGGCCTGGGGCGCTCCCTCTACTGAGCTGAGCCAGGGTCCACCAACCTCAGAGCGAGGCCTTCA
>NW_027175602.1:0-97589 GCF_028021215.1 Eschrichtius robustus
GGCATCTTCCTACATCGAAAATATGCATGAGAAACCCAGAAGACGGTACACCGAGTGATCGGGAAAGGTTTCTAAAACGCACCTCATTTCTCATCTCCTTGTGCTCGGGTTCGCCATTCCAGCCGCTTTACTCGCAATCTCCCTCCTTAGAGAATCAGCACATTTAACCTCCTGTTCCCTACAGGTTGCTATGTGTTCTGAGGATGAACGGGAAGAGGGGGAACCAATGAGAGACTAGCTCTAGGTGTTGTGACAGGCACAGGTCACTCTTTTTTCCCATCAGGAAGAAGAATTAACCACAAGCTCAGTCTGCCGCCCCGAAGCAGAATAGGGCCTAAAGCAATCCTGCGCTTTTGCGGCCAGCTCCCAAGAGGGCGAGTTGAAAAATGGAGCTCAGGGGCACTGCAATTCACAAACCTGCAGACTTATAAATGATAACTCTCGTCTACAAATTTATTGAGGGAAGGCAACAAAGAGGATTTGAAAGCAAGGCAGAATGGCAGGAAACAGATTTCAGGAGGCAGATTCGAATCGCCTTTAAAGCACAGGAAAAGCGGCAAAACCTCGACAATGATGCCCTTGGCCAAAAAGGGCGTATGCGTTTTTTCCTGAATATATTCAGGAAAAAACGCATACGCCCTTTTTGGCCAACCAAGCAACCTGGAAAGGCAAATCAGCGCTACAAAGAAGTCTCGCTTCCCATCGGTCAAAAGGGCCATGCTGAATAAAGGGTCAAAACCAGAAATGCAGGACAGGCCACGGAGAAACGGGAGCCTTGCTACGCTGATGGGCGGGATGTAAATTGCCAACAGCCACTCTGGAGAAGTGTACGGTGTGTCCTGAAACATTTACAAAACTCAGCTTAGAGAGCATAGGGCACTTCCACTCATGGGCGTATACATTGGGAAAACTAAAAATCAGCAAGACACAAGCACCCCAAAGTTTAGGGTTGCTCTGTTGACAAGAACCTCCACTTCGTTACACCTTAAATATCCCAGGAAAGAGAAAAATGGATAAAGAAGTTGTGGTCCTTATGTACAATGGAATATCACTCAGCCATGAAATCAACGTCATAAGGCTAGTAGCAGCATGATGAGTGGATTTAGGTACGACGATTCTAAGTGAAATAAGTCACACAGAAAAAGACACTTATCATAAGATATCACTTATAGAGGGAATGTAAAAACCGCTACCCTTGAACTGAATTACAAAACAGAACAGAGTCACACGGTTAGAAAAGACACTATGGCTGCCTAACGGGAAAGGTGAGGTGGGGTGATGCATAAAACAAGGGTTTCAAATTAGCTCAGATACCGTTCCATAAACGCAATACATATTAGACAAGACCTACTCCTTGCTCAGGGAACTGGACTCAACACCCCCTATTCACCGCCCAAGATTATATCTGACTAGTAAGAATCTTAAAACCTATGTATTGATATCTCTCTGTAAGTGAGTCAAGTGGGTGTAAAGCTGCATAAACACAGCAGTGAAAAGCAGCTAAACCCCATTATAAAAAATAATTACTTTTAAAAACCCGAGAAGCAAAGACAATGAAAGAGAGAGAAATTCTTATAAAATTCCTTCAGGGGCTGTGATGCCACCTGGATTCACCATATCTAGACCCACACCTGATTGAGACATAAGGGTGGACACTCTTGGGGCTGAGAGGTTTGGTGAGATTGGGTGACCAAACGCAGACACTTTAAAGTAATACTGCGTGGTACCCATCCCATGGGTCCCAAATCTCCAGGTTCAAGGGCATCTTCCTACATCGAAACCATGCATGAGAAACCCAGAAGAAGTTACACCGTGTGAACGGGAAAGGTTTCTAAAACGCACCTCATTTCTCATCTCCTTGTGCTCGGGTACGCCATTCCAGCCGCTTTACTAGCAATCTCCCACCTTGGAGAATCAGCACCTTTAACCTCCTGTTCCATACAGGTTTCAATTTGTCCTGACTATGTACGGGAAGAGGGAGAACCAATGAGAGACTAGCTCTAGGTGTTGGGACAGGCACAGGTCACTCTATTTTCCCATCAGGAAGAAGAATTAACCGCAAGCTCAGTCTGCTGACTGGAACCAGAATAGGGCCTGAAGGAATCCAGCGCTTTTGCGGCTAGCTCCCAAAAAAGCGAGTTGAAAAATGGAGCTCAGGGGCACTGCAACTCACAAACCTGCAGAGTTATAAATGTTAACTCTCGTCCACAAATAGATTGAGGGAAAGCAACGAAGAGGATTTGAACGCAAGGCAGAATGGCAGGAAACAGATTTCAGGAGGCAGATTCGAATCGCCTTTAAAGCACAGGAAAAGTGGGAAAACCTCGACAATGATGCCCTTGGCCAAAAAGGGCGTATGCGTTTTTTCCTGAATATATTCAGGAAAAAACGCATACGCCCTTTTTGGCCAACCAAGCAACCTGGAAAGGCAAATCAGGGCTACAAAGAAGTCTCGCTTCCCATCGGTCAAAAGGGCCATGCTGAATAAAGTGTCAAAACCAGAAATGCAGGAAAGGCCACGGAGAAACGGGAGCCTTGCTACGCTGATGGGCGGGATGTAAATTGCCAACAGCCACTCTGGAGAAGTGTACGGTGTGTCCTGAAACATTTACAAAACTCAGCTTAGAGAGCATAGGGCACTTCCACTCATGGGCGTATAAATTGGGAAAACTAAGAATCAGCAAGACACAAGCACCCCAAAGTTTAGGGCTGCTCTGTTGACAAGAACCTCCACCTTGTTACACCTTAAATATCCCACGAAAGAGAAAAATGGATAAAGAAGTTGTGGTCCTTATGTACAATGGAATATCACTCAGCCATGAAATCAACGTCATAAGGCTAGTAGCAGCATGATGAGTGGATTTAGGTACGACGATTCTATGTGAAATAAGTCACACAGAAAAAGACACTTATCATAAGATATCACTTATAGAGGGAATGTAAAAACCAATACCCTTGAACTGAATTACAAAACAGAACAGAGTCACACGGTTAGAAAACACACTATGGCTGCCTAACGGGAAAGGTGAGGTGGGGTGATGCATAAAACAAGGGTTTCAAATTAGCTCAGATACCGTTCCATAAACCCAATATGTAATAGAGAAGACCTACTCCTTGCTCAGGGAACTGGACTCAACACCCCCTATTCACCGCCCAATAATGTATCTGACTAATAAGAATCTTAAAACCTATGTATTGATATCTCTCTGTAAGTGAGTCAGGTGGGTGTAAAGCTGCATAAACACAGCAGTGAAAAGCAGCTAAACCCCATTATAAAACTCAATTAATTTTAAAAACCCGTGAAAGAAAGACAGTGAAAGAGAGAGAAATTCTTACAAAATTCGTTCAGGGGCTGTGATGCCACCTGGATTGACCATATCCAGACCTTGCATCTGATTGAGACATAAGGGTGGACACTCTTGCGGCTGAGAGGTTTGGTGAGGTTGGGTGAGTAAACGCAGACGCTTTAAAGTAATACTGCGTGGTACCCATCCCATGGGTCCCAAATCTCCAGGTTCAAGGGCATCTTCCTACATTGAAAATATGCATGAGAAACCCAGAAGACGGTACACCGAGTGATCGGAAAGGTTTCTAAAACGCACCTCATTTCTCATCTCCTTGTGCTCGGGTTCGCCATTCCAGCCGCTTTACTAGCAATCTCCCTCCTTAGAGAATCAGGACCTTTAACCTCCTGTTCCCTACAGGTTGCTATGTGTTCTGAGGATGAACGGGAAGAGGGGGAACCAATGAGAGACTAGCTCTAGGTGTTGGGACAGGCACAGGTCACTCTTTTTTCCCATCAGGAAGAAGAATTAACCACAAGCTCAGTCTGCCGCCCGGAAGCAGAATAGGGCCTAAAGCAATCCTGCGCTTTTGCGGCCAGCTCCCAAGAGGGCGAATTGAAAAATGGAGCTCAGGGGCACTGCAATTCACAAACCTGCAGACTTATAAAAGATAACTCTCGTCTACAAATTTATTGAGGGAAGGCAACAAAGAGGATTTGAAAGCAAGGCAGAATGGCAGGAAACAGATTTCAGGAGGCAGATTCGAATCGCCTTTAAAGCACAGGAAAAGCGGCAAAACCTCGACAATGATGCCCTTGGCCAAAAAGGGCGTATGCGTTTTATCCTGAATATATTCAGGAAAAAATGCATACGCCCTTTTTGGCCAACCAAGCAACCTGGAAAGGCAAATCAGCGCTACAAAGAAGTCTCGCTTCCCATCGGTCAAAAGGGCCATGCTGAATAAAGGGTCAAAACCAGAAATGCAGGACAGGCCACGGAGAAACGGGAGCCTTGCTACGCTGATGGGCGGGATGTAAATTGCCAACAGCCACTCTGGAGAAGTGTACGGTGTGTCCTGAAACATTTACAAAACTCAGCTTAGAGAGCATAGGGCACTTCCACTCATGGGCGTATACATTGGGAAAACTAAAAATCAGCAAGACACAAGCACCCCAAAGTTTAGGGCTGCTCTGTTGACAAGAACCTCCACTTCGTTGCACCTTAAATATCCCAGGAAAGAGAAAATTGGATAAAGATGTTGTGCTCCTTATGTACAATGGAATATCACTCAGCCATGAAATCAACGTCATAAGGCTAGTAGCAGCATGATGAGTGGATTTAGGTACGACGATTCTAAGTGAAATAAGTCACACAGAAAAAGACACTTATCATAAGATATCACTTATAGAGGGAATGTAAAAACCGCTACGCTTGAACTGAATTACAAAACAGAACAGAGTCACACGGTTAGAAAACTCACTATGGCTGCTTAACAGGAAAGGTGAGGTGGGGTGATGCATAAAACAAGGGTTTCAAATTAACTCAGATACCGTTCCATAAACCCAATACGTAATAGACAAGACCTACTCCTTGCTCAGTGAACTGGACTCAACACCCCCTATTCACCGCCCAAGAATGTATCTGACTAGTCAGAAACTTAAATCCCATGTATTGATATCTCTCTGTAAGTCTGTCAAGTGGGTGTAAAGCGGCATAAACACAGCAGTGAAAAGCAGCTAAACCCCATTATAAAAAATAATTACTTTTAAAAACCCGTGAAGCAAAGACAATGAAAGAGAGAGAAATTCTTATAAAATTCGTTCAGGGGCTGTGATGCCACCTGGATTCACCATATCTAGACCCACACCTGATTGAGACATAAGGGTGGACACTCTTGGGGCTGAGAGGTTTGGTGAGATTGGGTGACCAAACGCAGACACTTTAAAGTAATACTGCGTGGTACCCATCCCATGGGTCACAAATCTCCAGGTTCAAGGGCATCTTCCTACATCGAAACCATGCATGAGAAACCCAGAAGAAGTTACACCGTGTGAACGGGAAAGGTTTCTAAAACGCACCTCATTTCTCATCTCCTTGTGCTCGGGTACGCCATTCCAGCCGCTTTACTAGCAATCTCCCACCTTGGAGAATCAGCACCTTTAACCTCCTGTTCCATACAGTTTTCAATTTGTCCTGACTATGTACGGGAAGAGGGAGAACCAATGAGAGACTAGCTCTAGGTGTTGGGACAGGCACAGGTCACTCTATTTTCCCATCAGGAAGAAGAATTAACCGCAAGCTCAGTCTGCTGACTGGAACCAGAATAGGGCCTGAAGGAATCCAGCGCTTTTGCGGCTAGCTCCCAAAAAAGCGAGTTGAAAAATGGAGCTCAGGGGCACTGCAACTCACAAACCTGCAGAGTTATAAATGTTAACTCTCGTCCACAAATAGATTGAGGGAAAGCAACGAAGAGGATTTGAACGCAAGGCAGAATGGCAGGAAACAGATTTCAGGAGGCAGATTCGAATCGCCTTTAAAGCACAGGAAAAGTGGGAAAACCTCGACAATGATGCCCTTGGCCAAAAAGGGCGTATGCGTTTTTTCCTGAATATATTCAGGAAAAAACGCATACGCCCTTTTTGGCCAACCAAGCAACCTGGAAAGGCAAATCAGGGCTACAAAGAAGTCTCGCTTCCCATCGGTCAAAAGGGCCATGCTGAATAAAGTGTCAAAACCAGAAATGCAGGAAAGGCCACGGAGAAACGGGAGCCTTGCTACGCTGATGGGCGGGATGTAAATTGCCAACAGCCACTCTGGAGAAGTGTACGGTGTGTCCTGAAACATTTACAAAACTCAGCTTAGAGAGCATAGGGCACTTCCACTCATGGGCGTATAAATTGGGAAAACTAAAAATCAGCAAGACACAAGCACCCCAAAGTTTAGGGCTGCTCTGTTGACAAGAACCTCCACCTTGTTACACCTTAAATATCCCACGAAAGAGAAAAATGGATAAAGAAGTTGTGGTCCTTATGTACAATGGAATATCACTCAGCCATGAAATCAACGTCATAAGGCTAGTAGCAGCATGATGAGTGGATTTAGGTACGACGATTCTATGTGAAATAAGTCACACAGAAAAAGACACTTATCATAAGATATCACTTATAGAGGGAATGTAAAAACCAATACCCTTGAACTGAATTACAAAACAGAACAGAGTCACACGGTTAGAAAACACACTATGGCTGCCTAACGGGAAAGGTGAGGTGGGGTGATGCATAAAACAAGGGTTTCAAATTAGCTCAGATACCGTTCCATAAACCCAATATGTAATAGAGAAGACCTACTCCTTGCTCAGGGAACTGGACTCAACACACCCTATTCACCGCCCAATAATGTATCTGACTAATAAGAATCTTAAAACCTATGTATTGATATCTCTCTGTAAGTGAGTCAGGTGGGTGTAAAGCTGCATAAACACAGCAGTGAAAAGCAGCTAAACCCCATTATAAAACTCAATTAATTTTAAAAACCCGTTAAAGAAAGACAGTGAAAGAGAGAGAAATTCTTACAAAATTCGTTCAGGGGCTGTGATGCCACCTGGATTGACCATATCCAGACCTTGCATCTGATTGAGACATAAGGGTGGACACTCTTGCGGCTGAGAGGTTTGGTGAGGTTGGGTGAGTAAACGCAGACGCTTTAAAGTAATACTGCGTGGTACCCATCCCATGGGTCCCAAATCTCCAGGTTCAAGGGCATCTTCCTACATTGAAAATATGCATGAGAAACCCAGAAGACGGTACACCGAGTGATCGGAAAGGTTTCTAAAACGCACCTCATTTCTCATCTCCTTGTGCTCGGGTTCGCCATTCCAGCCGCTTTACTAGCAATCTCCCTCCTTAGAGAATCAGGACCTTTAACCTCCTGTTCCCTACAGGTTGCTATGTGTTCTGAGGATGAACGGGAAGAGGGGGAACCAATGAGAGACTAGCTCTAGGTGTTGGGACAGGCACAGGTCACTCTTTTTTCCCATCAGGAAGAAGAATTAACCACAAGCTCAGTCTGCCGCCCGGAAGCAGAATAGGGCCTAAAGCAATCCTGCGCTTTTGCGGCCAGCTCCCAAGAGGGCGAATTGAAAAATGGAGCTCAGGGGCACTGCAATTCACAAACCTGCAGACTTATAAATGATAACTCTCGTCTACAAATTTATTGAGGGAAGGCAACAAAGAGGATTTGAAAGCAAGGCAGAATGGCAGGAAACAGATTTCAGGAGGCAGATTCGAATCGCCTTTAAAGCACAGGAAAAGCGGCAAAACCTCGACAATGATGCCCTTGGCCAAAAAGGGCGTATGCGTTTTTTCCTGAATATATTCAGGAAAAAACGCATACGCCCTTTTTGGCCAACCAAGCAACCTGGAAAGGCAAATCAGCGCTACAAAGAAGTCTCGCTTCCCATCGGTCAAAAGGGCCATGCTGAATAAAGGGTCAAAACCAGAAATGCAGGACAGGCCACGGAGAAACGGGAGCCTTGCTACGCTGATGGGCGGGATGTAAATTGCCAACAGCCACTCTGGAGAAGTGTACGGTGTGTCCTGAAACATTTACAAAACTCAGCTTAGAGAGCATAGGGCACTTCCACTCATGGGCGTATACATTGGGAAAACTAAAAATCAGCAAGACACAAGCACCCCAAAGTTTAGGGCTGCTCTGTTGACAAGAACCTCCACTTCGTTACACCTTAAATATCCCAGGAAAGAGAAAAATGGATAAAGATGTTGTGCTCCTTATGTACAATGGAATATCACTCAGCCATGAAATCAACGTCATAAGGCTAGTAGCAGCATGATGAGTGGATTTAGGTACGACGATTCTAAGTGAAATAAGTCACACAGAAAAAGACACTTATCATGAGATATCACTTATAGAGGGAATGTAAAAACCGCTACCCTTGAACTGAATTACAAAACAGAACAGAGTCACACGGTTAGAAAACACACTATGGCTGCCTAACGGGAAAGGTGAGGTGGGGTGATGCATAAAACAAGGGTTTCAAATTAGCTCAGATACCGTTCCATAAACCCAATACGTAATAGACAAGACCTACTCCTTGCTCAGGGAACTGGACTCAACACCCCCTATTCACCGCCCAAGAATATATCTGACTAGTAAGAATCTTAAAACCTATGTATTGATATCTCTCTGTAAGTGAGTCAAGTGGGTGTAAAGCTGCATAAACACAGCAGTGAAAAGCAGCTAAACCCCATTATAAAACTCAATTAATTTTAAAAACCCGTGAAACAAAGACAGTGAAAGAGAGAGAAATTCTTACAAAATTCGTTCAGGGGCTGTGATGCCACCTGGATTGACCATATCTAGACCCGCAGCTGATTGAGACATAAGGGTGGACACTCTTGGGGCTGAGAGGTTTGGTGAGGTTGGGTGAGCAAACACAGACGCTTTAAAGTAATACTGCGTGGTACCCATCCCATGGGTCCCAAATCTCCAGGTTCAAGGGCATCTTCCTACATCGAAAACATGCATGAGAAACCCAGAAGATGGTCCACCGAGTGATCGGGAAAGGTTTCTAAAACGCACCTCATTTCTCATCTCCTTGTGCTCGGGTTCGCCATTCCAGCCGCTTTACTAGCAATCTCCCTCCTTGGAGAATCAGCACCTTTAACCTCCTGTTCCATACAGGTTGCAATTTGTCCTGAGGATGAACGGGAAGAGGGGGAACCAATGAGAGACTAGCTCTAGGTGTTGGGACAGGCACAGGTCACTCTTTTTTCCCATCAGGAAGAAGAATTAACCACAAGCTCAGTCTGCCGCCCGGAAGCAGAATAGGGCCTAAAGCAATCCTGCGCTTTTGCGGCCAGCTCCCAAGAGAGCGAGTTGAAAAATGGAGCTCAGGGGCACTGCAATTCACAAACCTGCAGACTTATAAATGATAACTCTCGTCTACAAATTTATTGAGGGAAGGCAACAAAGAGGATTTGAAAGCAAGGCAGAATGGCAGGAAACAGATTTCAGGAGGCAGATTCGAATCGCCTTTAAAGCACAGGAAAAGCGGCAAAACCTCGACAATGATGCCCTTGGCCAAAAAGGGCGTATGCGTTTTTTCCTGAATATATTCAGGAAAAAACGCATACGCCCTTTTTGGCCAACCAAGCAACCTGGAAAGGCAAATCAGCGCTACAAAGAAGTCTCGCTTCCCATCGGTCAAAAGGGCCATGCTGAATAAAGTGTCAAAACCAGAAATGCAGGACAGGCCACGGAGAAACGGGAGCCTTGCTACGCTGATGGGCGGGATGTAAATTGCCAACAGCCACTCTGGAAAAGTGTACGGTGTGTCCTGAAACATTTACAAAACTCAGCTTAGAGAGCATAGGGCACTTCCACTGATGGGCGTATACATTGGGAAAACTAAAAATCAGCAAGACACAAGCACCCCAAAGTTTAGGGCTGCTCTGTTGACAAGAACCTCCACTTCGTTGCACCTTAAATATCCCAGGAAAGAGAAAAATGGATAAAGATGTTGTGCTCCTTATGTACAATGGAATATCACTCAGCCATGAAATCAACGTCATAAGGCTAGTAGCAGCATGATGAGTGGATTTAGGTACGACGATTCTAAGTGAAATAAGTCACACAGAAAAAGACACTTATCATAAGATATCACTTATAGAGGGAATGTAAAAACCGCTACGCTTGAACTGAATTACAAAACAGAACAGAGTCACACGGTTAGAAAACTCACTATGGCTGCTTAACGGGAAAGGTGAGGTGGGGTGATGCATAAAACAAGGGTTTCAAATTAGCTCAGATACCGTTCCATAAACCCAATACGTAATAGACAAGACCTACTCCTTGCTCAGTGAACTGGACTCAACACCCCCTATTCACCGCCCAAGAATGTATCTGACTAGTCAGAATCTTAAATCCCATGTATTGATATCTCTCTGTAAGTCAGTCAAGTGGGTGTAAAGCGGCATAAACACAGCAGTGAAAAGCAGCTAAACCCCATTATAAAAAATAATTACTTTTAAAAACCCGTGAAGCAAAGACAATGAAAGAGAGAGAAATTCTTATAAAATTCGTTCAGGGGCTGTGATGCCACCTGGATTCACCATATCTAGACCCACACCTGATTGAGACATAAGGGTGGACACTCTTGGGGCTGAGAGGTTTGGTGAGATTGGGTGACCAAACGCAGACACTTTAAAGTAATACTGCGTGGTACCCATCCCATGGGTCCCAAATCTCCAGGTTCAAGGGCATCTTCCTACATCGAAACCATGCATGAGAAACCCAGAAGAAGTTACACCGTGTGAACGGGAAAGGTTTCTAAAACGCACCTCATTTCTCATCTCCTTGTACTCGGGTACGCCATTCCAGCCGCTTTACTAGCAATCTCCCACCTTGGAGAATCAGCACCTTTAACCTCCTGTTCCATACAGGTTTCAATTTGTCCTGACTATGTACGGGAAGAGGGAGAACCAATGAGAGACTAGCTCTAGGTGTTGGGACAGGCACAGGTCACTCTATTTTCCCATCAGGAAGAAGAATTAACCGCAAGCTCAGTCTGCTGACTGGAACCAGAATAGGGCCTGAAGGAATCCAGCGCTTTTGCGGCTAGCTCCCAAAAAAGCGAGTTGAAAAATGGAGCTCAGGGGCACTGCAACTCACAAACCTGCAGAGTTATAAATGTTAACTCTCGTCCACAAATAGATTGAGGGAAAGCAACGAAGAGGATTTGAATGCAAGGCAGAATTGCAGGAAACAAATTTCAGGAGGCAGATTCGAATCACCTTTAAAGCACAGGAAAAGTGGGAAAACCTCGACAATGATGCCCTTGGCCAAAAAGGGCGTATGCGTTTTTTCCTGAATATATTCAGGAAAAAACGCATACGCCCTTTTTGGCCAACCAAGCAACCTGGAAAGGCAAATCAGGGCTACAAAGAAGTCTCGCTTCCCATCGGTCAAAAGGGCCATGCTGAATAAAGTGTCAAAACCAGAAATGCAGGAAAGGCCACGGAGAAACGGGAGCCTTGCTACGCTGATGGGCGGGATGTAAATTGCCAACAGCCACTCTGGAGAAGTGTACGGTGTGTCCTGAAACATTTACAAAACTCAGTTTAGAGAGCATAGGGCACTTCCACTCATGGGCGTATAAAATGGGAAAACTAAAAATCAGCAAGACACAAGAACCCCAAAGTTTAGGGCTGCTCTGTTGACAAGAACCTCCACTTTGTTACACCTTAAATATCCCACGAAAGAGAAAAATGGATAAAGAAGTTGTGGTCCATATGTACAATGGAATATCACTCAGCCATGAAATCAACGTCATAAGGCTTGTAGCAGCATGATGAGTGGATTTAGGTACGACGATTCTAAGTGAAATAAGTCACACAGAAAAAGACACTTATCATTAAGATATCACTTATAGAGGGAATGTAAAAACCAATACCCTTGAACTGAATTACAAAACAGAACAGAGTCACACGGTTAGAAAACACACTATGGCTGCCTAACGGGAAAGGTGAGGTGGGGTGATGCATAAAACAAGGGTTTCAAATTAGCTCAGAAACCGTTCCATAAACCCAATACGTAATAGACAAGACCTACTCCTTGCTCAGGGAACTGGACTCAACACCCCCTATTCACCGCCCAAGAATATATCTGACTAGTAAGAATCTTAAAACCTATGTATTGATATCTCTCTGTAAGTGAGTCAAGTGGGTGTAAAGCTGCATAAACACAGCAGTGAAAAGCAGCTAAACCCCATTATAAAACTCAATTAATTTTAAATACCCGTGAAACAAAGACAGTGAAAGAGAGAGAAATTCTTACAAAATTCGTTCAGGGGCTGTGATGCCACCTGGATTGACCATATCTAGACCCGCAGCTGATTGAGACATAAGGGTGGACACTCTTGGGGCTGAGAGGTTTGGTGAGGTTGGGTGAGCAAACGCAGACGCTTTAAAGTAATACTGCGTGGTACCCATCCCATGGGTCCCAAATCTCCAGGTTCAAGGGCATCTTCCTACATCGAAAACATGCATGAGAAACCCAGAAGATGGTCCACCGAGTGATCGGGAAAGTTTTTTAAAACGCACCTCATTTCTCATCTCCTTGTGCTCGGGTTCGCCATTCCAGCCGCTTTACTAGCAATCTCCCTCCTTGGAGAATCAGCACCTTTAACCTCCTGTTCCATACAGGTTGCAATTTGTCCTGAGGATGAACGGGAAGAGGGGGAACCAATGAGAGACTAGCTCTAGGTGTTGGGACAGGCACAGCTCACTCTTTTTTCCCATCAGGAAGAAGAATTAACCACAAGCTCAGTCTGCCGCCCGGAAGCAGAATAGGGCCTAAAGCAATCCTGCGATTTTGCGGCCAGCTCCCAAGAGAGCGAGTTGAAAAATGGAGCTCAGGGGCACTGCAATTCACAAACCTGCAGACTTATAAATGATAACTCTCGTCTACAAATTGATTGAGGGAAGGCAACAAAGAGGATTTGAAAGCAAGGCAGAATGGCAGGAAACAGATTTCAGGAGGCAGATTCGAATCGCCTTTAAAGCACAGGAAAAGCGGCAAAACCTCGACAATGATGCCCTTGGCCAAAAAGGGCGTATGCGTTTTTTCCTGAATATATTCAGGAAAAAACGCATACGCCCTTTTTGGCCAACCAAGCAACCTGGAAAGGCAAATCAGCGCTACAAAGAAGTCTCGCTTCCCATCGGTCAAAAGGGCCATGCTGAATAAAGGGTCAAAACCAGAAATGCAGGACAGGCCACGGAGAAACGGGAGCCTTGCTACGCTGATGGGCGGGATGTAAATTGCCAACAGCCACTCTGGAGAAGTGTACGGTGTGTCCTGAAACATTTACAAAACTCAGCTTAGAGAGCATAGGGCACTTCCACTGATGGGCGTATACATTGGGAAAACTAAAAATCAGCAAGACACAAGCACCCCAAAATTTAGGGCTGCTCTGTTGACAAGAACCTCCACTTCGTTACACCTTAAATATCCCAGGAAAGAGAAAAATGGATAAAGATGTTGTGCTCCTTATGTACAATGGAATATCACTCAGCCATGAAATCAACGTCATAAGGCTAGTAGCAGCATGATGAGTGGATTTAGGTACGACGATTCTAAGTGAAATAAGTCACACAGAAAAAGACACTTATCATGAGATATCACTTATAGAGGGAATGTAAAAACCGCTACCCTTGAACTGAATTACAAAACAGAACAGAGTCACACGGTTAGAAAACACACTATGGCTGCCTAACGGGAAAGGTGAGGTGGGGTGATGCATAAAACAAGGGTTTCAAATTAGCTCAGATACCGTTCCATAAACCCAATACGTAATAGACAAGACCTACTCCTTGCTCAGGGAACTGGACTCAACACCCCCTATTCACCGCCCAAGAATATATCTGACTAGTAAGAATCTTAAATCCCATGTATTGATATCTCTCTGTAAGTCAGTCAAGTGGGTGTAAAGCGGCATAAACACAGCAGTGAAAAGCAGCTAAACCCCATTATAAAAAATAATTACTTTTAAAAACCCGTGAAGCAAAGACAATGAAAAAGAGAGAAATTCTTATAAAATTCGTTCAGGGGCTGTGATGCCACCTGGATTCACCATATCTAGACCCACACCTGATTGAGACATAAGGGTGGACACTCTTGGGGCTGAGAGGTTTGGTGAGATTGGGTGACCAAACGCAGACACTTTAAAGTAATACTGCGTGGTACCCATCCCATGGGTCCCAAATCTCCAGGTTCAAGGGCATCTTCCTACATCGAAACCATGCATGAGAAACCCAGAAGAAGTTACACCGTGTGAACGGGAAAGGTTTCTAAAACGCACCTCATTTCTCATCTCCTTGTACTCGGGTACGCCATTCCAGCCGCTTTACTAGCAATCTCCCACCTTGGAGAATCAGCACCTTTAACCTCCTGTTCCATACAGGTTTCAATTTGTCCTGACTATGTACGGGAAGAGGGAGAACCAATGAGAGACTAGCTCTAGGTGTTGGGACAGGCACAGGTCACTCTATTTTCCCATCAGGAAGAAGAATTAACCGCAAGCTCAGTCTGCTGACTGGAACCAGAATAGGGCCTGAAGGAATCCAGCGCTTTTGCGGCTAGCTCCCAAAAAAGCGAGTTGAAAAATGGAGCTCAGGGTCACTGCAACTCACAAACCTGCAGAGTTATAAATGTTAACTCTCGTCCACAAATAGATTGAGGGAAAGCAACGAAGAGGATTTGAACGCAAGGCAGAATTGCAGGAAACAAATTTCAGGAGGCCGATTCGAATCACCTTTAAAGCACAGGAAAAGTGGGAAAACCTCGACAATGATGCCCTTGGCCAAAAAGGGCGTATGCGTTTTTTCCTGAATATATTCAGGAAAAAACGCATACGCCCTTTTTGGCCAACCAAGCAACCTGGAAAGGCAAATCAGGGCTACAAAGAAGTCTCGCTTCCCATCGGTCAAAAGGGCCATGCTGAATAAAGTGTCAAAACCAGAAATGCAGGAAAGGCCACGGAGAAACGGGAGCCTTGCTACGCTGATGGGCGGGATGTAAATTGCCAACAGCCACTCTGGAGAAGTGTACGGTGTGTCCTGAAACATTTACAAAACTCAGTTTAGAGAGCATAGGGCACTTCCACTCATGGGCGTATAAATTGGGAAAACTAAAAATCAGCAAGACACAAACACCCCAAAGTTTAGGGCTGCTCTGTTGACAAGAACCTCCACTTTGTTACACCTTAAATATCTCACGAAAGAGAAAAATGGATAAAGAAGTTGTGGTCCATATGTACAATGGAATATCACTCAGCCATGAAATCAACGTCATAAGGCTTGTAGCAGCATGATGAGTGGATTTAGGTACGACGATTCTAAGTGAAATAAGTCACACAGAAAAAGACACTTATCATAAGATATCACTTATAGAGGGAATGTAAAAACCAATACCCTTGAACTGAATTACAAAACAGAACAGAGTCACACGGTTAGAAAACACACTATGGCTGCCTAACGGGAAAGGTGAGGTGGGGTGATGCATAAAACAAGGGTTTCAAATTAGCTCAGATACCGTTCCATAAACCCAATACGTAATAGACAAGACCTACTCCTTGCTCAGGGAACTGGACTCAACACCCCCTATTCACCGCCCAAGAATATATCTGACTAGTAAGAATCTTAAAACCTATGTATTGATATCTCTCTGTAAGTGAGTCAAGTGGGTGTAAAGCTGCATAAACACAGCAGTGAACAGCAGCTAAACCCCATTATAAAACTCAATTAATTTTAAATACCCGTGAAACAAAGACAGTGAAAGAGAGAGAAATTCTTACATAATTCGTTCAGGGGTTGTGATGCCACCTGGATTGACCATATCTAGACCCGCAGCTGATTGAGACATAAGGGTGGACACTCTTGGGGCTGAGAGGTTTGGTGAGGTTGGGTGAGCAAACGCAGACGCTTTAAAGTAATACTGCGTGGTACCCATCCCATGGGTCCCAAATATCCAGGTTCAAGGGCATCTTCCTACATCGAAAACATGCATGAGAAACCCAGAAGATGGTCCACCGAGTGATCGGGAAAGTTTTTTAAAACGCACCTCATTTCTCATCTCCTTGTGCTCGGGTTCGCCATTCCAGCCGCTTTACTAGCAATCTCCCTCCTTGGAGAATCAGCACCTTTAACCTCCTGTTCCATACAGGTTGCAATTTGTCCTGAGGATGAACGGGAAGAGGGGGAACCAATGAGAGACTAGCTCTACGTGTTGGGACAGGCACAGGTCACTCTTTTTTCCCATCAGGAAGAAGAATTAACCACAAGCTCAGTCTGCCGCCCGGAAGCAGAATAGGGCCTAAAGCAATCCTGCGCTTTTGCGGCCAGCTCCCAAGAGAGCGAGTTGAAAAATGGAGCTCAGGGGCACTGCAATTCACAAACCTGCAGACTTATAAATGATAACTCTCGTCTACAAATTGATTGAGGGAAGGCAACAAAGAGGATTTGAAAGCAAGGCAGAATGGCAGGAAACAGATTTCAGGAGGCAGATTCGAATCGCCTTTAAAGCACAGGAAAAGCGGCAAAACCTCGACAATGATGCCCTTGGCCAAAAAGGGCGTATGCGTTTTTTCCTGAATATATTCAGGAAAAAACGCATACGCCCTTTTTGGCCAACCAAGCAACCTGGAAAGGCAAATCAGCGCTACAAAGAAGTCTCGCTTCCCATCGGTCAAAAGGGCCATGCTGAATAAAGGGTCAAAACCAGAAATGCAGGACAGGCCACGGAGAAACGGGAGCCTTGCTACGCTGATGGGCGGGATGTAAATTGCCAACAGCCACTCTGGAGAAGTGTACGGTGTGTCCTGAAACATTTACAAAACTCAGCTTAGAGAGCATAGGGCACTTCCACTCATGGGCGTATACATTGGGAAAACTAAAAATCAGCAAGACACAAGCACCCCAAAGTTTAGGGCTGCTCTGTTGACAAGAACCTCCACCTTGTTACACCTTAAATATCCCACGAAAGAGAAAAATGGATAAAGAAGTTGTGGTCCTTATGTACAATGGAATATCACTCAGCCATGAAATCAACGTCATAAGGCTAGTAGCAGCATGATGAGTGGATTTAGGTACGACGATTCTAAGTGCAATAAGTCACACAGAAAAAGACACTTATCATAAGATATCACTTATACAGGGAATGTAAAAACCAATACCCTTGAACTGAATTACAAAACAGAACAGAGTCACACGGTTAGAAAACACACTATGGCTGCCTAACGGGAAAGGTGAGGTGGGGTGATGCATAAAACAAGGGTTTCAAATTAGCTCAGATACCGTTCCATAAACCCAATACGTAATAGACAAGACCTACTCCTTGCTCAGGGAACTGGACTCAACACCCCCTATTCACCGCCCAAGATTATATCTGACTAGTAAGAATCTTAAAACCTATGTATTGATATCTCTCTGTAAGTGAGTCAAGTGGGTGTAAAGCTGCATAAACACAGCAGTGAAAAGCAGCTAAACCCCATTATAAAACTCAATTAATTTTAAAAACCCGTGAAACAAAGACAGTGAAAGGGAGATAAATTCTTACAAAATTCGTTCAGGCGCTGTGATGCCACCTGGATTGACCATATCTAGACCCGCAGCTGATTGAGACATAAGGGTGGACACTCTTGGGGCTGAGGGGTTTGGTGAGGTTCGGTGAGCAAACGCAGACGCTTTAAAGTAATACTGCGTGGTACCCATCCCATGGGTGCCAAATCTCCAGGTTCAAGGGCATCTTCCTACATCGAAAACATGCATGAGAAACCCAGAAGATGGTCCACCGAGTGATCGGGAAAGGTTTCTAAAACGCACCTCATTTCTCATCTCCTTGTGCTCGACTTCGTCATTCCAGCCGCTTTACTAGCAATCTCCCTCGTTGGAGAATCAGCACCTTTAACCTCCTGTTCCATACAGGTGGCAATTTGAACTGAGGATGAACGGGAAGACGGGGAACCAATGAGAGACTAGCTCTAGGTGTTGGGACAGGCACAGGTCACTCTTTTTTCCCATCAGGAAGAAGAATTAACCACAAGCTCAGTCTGCCGCCCGGAAGCAGAATAGGGCTTAAAGCAATCCTGCGCTTTTGCGGCCAGCTCCCAAGAGAGCGAGTTGAAAAATGGAGCTCAGGGGCACTGCAATTCACAAACCTGCAGAGTTATAAATGATAACTCTCGTCTACAAATATATTGAGGGAAGGCAACGAAGAGGATTTGAAAGCAAGGCAGAATTGCAGGAAACAGATTTCAGGAAGCAGATTCGAATCGCCTTTAAAGCACAGGAAATGCGGCAAAACCTCGACAATGATGCCCTTGGCCAAAAAGGGCGTATGCGTTTATTCCTGAATATATTCAGGAAAAAACGTACACGCCTTTTTTGGCCGTCCAAGCATCCTGGAAAGGCAAATCAGCGGTACAAAGAAGTTTCGCTTCCCATCGGTCAATAGGGACATGCTGAATAAAGTGTCAAAACCAAAAACGCAGGACAGGCCATGGAGAAACGGAAGCCTTGCTACGCTGATGGGCGGGATGTAAATTGCCAACAGCCACTCTGGAGAATTGTACGGTGTGTCCTGAAACATCTACAAAACTCAGCCTAGAGAGCATAGGGCACTACCACTCATGGGCGTATAAATTGGGAAAACCAAAAATCAGCAAGACACAAGCACCCCAAAGTTTAGGGCTGCTCTGTTGACAAGAACCTCCACTTCGTTGCACCTTAAATATCCCAGGAAAGAGAAAAATGGATAAAGAAGTTGTGGTCCTTATGTACAATGGAATATCACTCAGCCATGAAATCAACGTCATAAGGCTAGTAGCAGCATGATGAGTGGATTTACGTACGACGATTCTAAGTGAAATAAGTCACACAGAAAAAGACACTTATCATAAGATATCACTTATAGAGGGAATGTAAAAACCGCTACGCTTGAACTGAATTACAAAACAGAACAGAGTCACACGGTTAGAAAACACACTATGGCTGCTTAACGGGAAAGGTGAGGTGGGGTGATGCATAAAACAAGGGTTTCAAATTAGCTCAGATACCGTTCCATAAACCCAATACGTAATAGACAAGACCTACTCCTTGCTCAGTGAACTGGACTCAACACCCCCTATTCACCGCCCAAGAATGTATCTGACTAGTAAGAATCTTAAATCCCATGTATTGATATCTCTCTGTAAGTCAGTCAAGTGGGTGTAAAGCGGCATAAACACAGCAGTGAAAAGCAGCTAAACCCCATTATAAAAAATAATTACTTTTAAAAACCCGAGAAGCAAAGACAATGAAAGAGAGAGAAATTCTTATAAAATTCCTTCAGGGGCTGTGATGCCACCTGGATTCACCATATCTAGACCCACACCTGATTGAGACATAAGGGTGGACACTCTTGGGGCTGAGAGGTTTGGTGAGATTGGGTGACCAAACGCAGACACTTTAAAGTAATACTGCGTGGTACCCATCCCATGGGTCCCAAATCTCCAGGTTCAAGGGCATCTTCCTACATCGAAACCATGCATGAGAAACCCAGAAGAAGTTACACCGTGTGAACGGGAAAGGTTTCTAAAACGCACCTCATTTCTCATCTCCTTGTGCTCGGGTACGCCATTCCAGCCGCTTTACTAGCAATCTCCCACCTTGGAGAATCAGCACCTTTAACCTCCTGTTCCATACAGGTTTCAATTTGTCCTGACTATGTACGGGAAGAGGGAGAACCAATGAGAGACTAGCTCTAGGTGTTGGGACAGGCACAGGTCACTCTATTTTCCCATCAGGAAGAAGAATTAACCGCAAGCTCAGTCTGCTGACTGGAACCAGAATAGGGCCTGAAGGAATCCAGCGCTTTTGCGGCTAGCTCCCAAAAAACCGAGTTGAAAAATGGAGCTCAGGGTCACTGCAACTCACAAACCTGCAGAGTTATAAATGTTAACTCTCGTCCACAAATAGATTGAGGGAAAGCAACGAAGAGGATTTGAACGCAAGGCAGAATTGCAGGAAACAAATTTCAGGAGGCAGATTCGAATCGCCTTTAAAGCACAGGAAAAGTGGGAAAACCTCGACAATGATGCACTTGGCCAAAAAGGGCGTATGCGTTTTTTCCTGAATATATTCAGGAAAAAAACGCATACGCCCTTTTTGGCCAACCAAGCAACCTGGAAAGACAAATCAGGGCTACAAAGAAGTCTCGCTTCCCATCGGTCAAAAGGGCCATGCTGAATAAAGTGTCAAAACCAGAAATGCAGGAAAGGCCACGGAGAAACGGGAGCCTTGCTACGCTGATGGGCGGGATGTAAATTGCCAACAGCCACTCTGGAGAAGTGTACGGTGTGTCCTGAAACATTTACAAAACTCAGCTTAGAGAGCATAGGGCACTTCCACTCATGGGCGTATAAATTGGGAAAACTAAAAATCAGCAAGACACAAGCACCCCAAAGTTTAGGGCTGCTCTGTTGACAAGAACCTCCACTTTGTTACACCTTAAATATCCCACGAAAGAGAAAAATGGATAAAGAAGTTGTGGTCCTTATGTACAATGGAATATCACTCAGCCATGAAATCAACGTCATAAGGCTAGTAGCAGCATGATGAGTGGATTTAGGTACGACGATTCTAAGTGAAATAATTCACACAGAAAAAGACACTTATCATAAGATATCACTTATAGAGGGAATGTAAAAACCAATACCCTTGAACTGAATTACAAAACAGAACAGAGTCACACGTTTAGAAAACACACTATGGCTGCCTAACGGGAAAGGTGAGGTGGGGTGATGCATAAAACAAGGGTTTCAAATTAGCTCAGATACCGTTCCATAAACCCAATATGTAATAGAGAAGACCTACTCCTTGCTCAGTGAACTGGACTCAACACCCCCTATTCACCGCCCAAGAATATATCTGACTAGTAAGAATCTTAAAACCTATGTATTGATATCTCTCTGTAAGTGAGTCAAGTGGGTGTAAAGCTGCATAAACACAGTAGTGAAAAGCAGCTAAACCCCATTATAAAACTCAATTAATTTTAAAAACCCGTGAAACAAAGACAGTGAAAGAGAGAGAAATTCTTACAAAATTCGTTCAGGGGCTGTGATGCCACCTGGATTGACCATATCCTGACCTGCATCTGATTGAGACATAAGGGTGGACACTCTTGGGGCTGAGAGGTTTGGTGAGGTTGGGTGAGTAAACGCAGACGCTTTAAAGTAATACTGCGTGGTACCCATCCCATGGGTCCCAAATCTCCAGGTTCAAGGGCATCTTCCTACATCGAAAACATGCATGAGAAACCCAGAAGACGGTACACCGAGTGATCGGGAAAGGTTTCTAAAACGCACCTCATTTCTCATCTCCTTGTGCTCGGGTTCGCCATTCCAGCCGCTTTACTTGCAATCTCCCTCCTTAGAGAATCAGCACCTTTAACCTCCTGTTCCCTACAGGTTGCTATGTGTTCTGAGGATGAACGGGAAGAGGGGGAACCAATGAGAGACTAGCTCTAGGTGTTGGGACAGGCACAGGTCACTCTTTTTTCCCATCAGGAAGAAGAATTAACCACAAGCTCAGTCTGCCGCCCGGAAGCAGAATAGGGCCTAAAGCAATCCTGCGCTTTTGCGGCCAGCTCCCAAGAGAGCGAGTTGAAAAATGGAGCTCAGGGGCACTGCAATTCACAAACCTGCAGACTTATAAATGATAACTCTCGTCTACAAATTTATTGAGGGAAGGCAACAAAGAGGATTTCAAAGCAAGGCAGAATGGCAGGAAACAGATTTCAGGAGGCAGATTCGAATCGCCTTTAAAGCACAGGAAAAGCGGCAAAACCTCGACAATGATGCCCTTGGCCAAAAAGGGCGTATGCATTTTTTTCCTGAATATATTCAGGAAAAAAACGCATACGCCCTTTTTGGCCAACCAAGCAACCTGGAAAGGCAAATCAGCGCTACAAAGAAGTCTCGCTTCCCATCGGTCAAAAGGGCCATGCTGAATAAAGGGTCAAAACCAGAAATGCAGGACAGGCCACGGAGAAACGGGAGCCTTGCTACGCTGATGGGCGGGATGTAAATTGCCAACAGCCACTCTGGAGAAGTGTACGGTGTGTCCTGAAACATTTACAAAACTCAGCTTAGAGAGCATAGGGCACTTCCACTTATGGGCGTATACATTGGGAAAACTAAAAATCAGCAAGACACAAGCACCCCAAAGTTTAGGGCTGCTCTGTTGACAAGAACCTCCACTTCGTTACACCTTAAATATCCCAGGAAAGAGAAAAATGGATAAAGATGTTGTGCTCCTTATGTACAATGGAATATCACTCAGCCATGAAATCAACGTCATAAGGCTAGTAGCAGCATGATGAGTGGATTTAGGTACGACGATTCTAAGTGAAATAAGTCACACAGAAAAAGACACTTATCATAAGATATCACTTATAGAGGGAATGTAAAAACCGCTACCCTTGAACTGAATTACAAAACAGAACAGAGTCACACGGTTAGAAAACACACTATGGTTGCTAACGGGAAAGGTGAGGTGGGGTGATGCATAAAACAAGGGTTTCAAATTAGCTCAGATACCGTTCCATAAACCCAATACGTAATAGACAAGACCTACTCCTTGCTCAGGGAACTGGACTCAACACCCCCTATTCACCGCCCAAGAATATATCTGACTAGTAAGAATCTTAAAACCTATGTATTGATATCTCTCTGTAAGTGAGTCAAGTGGGTGTAAAGCTGCATAAACACAGCAGTGAAAAGCAGCTAACCCCATTATAAAACTCAATTAATTTTAAAAACCCGTGAAACAAAGATAGTGAAAGAGAGAGAAATTCTTACAAAATTCGTTCAGGGGCTGTGATGCCACCTGGATTGACCATATCTAGACCTGCAGGTGATTGAGACATAAGGGTGGACACTCTTGGGGCTGAGAGGTTTGGTGAGGTTGGGTGAGCAAACGCAGACGCTTTAAAGTAATACTGCGTGGTACCCATCCCATGGGTACCAAATCTCCAGGTTCAAGGGCATCTTCCTACATCGAAAACATACATGAGAAACCCAGAAGATGGTCCACCGAGTGATCAGGAAAGGTTTCTAAAACACACCTCATTTCTCATCTCCTTGTGCTCGGGTTCGCCATTCCAGCCGCTTTACTAGCAATCTCCCTCCTTGGAGAATCAGCACCTTTAACCTCCTGTTCCATACAGGTTGCAATTTGTCCTGAGGATGAACGGGAAGAGGGGGAACCAATGAGAGACTAGCCCTAGGTGTTGGGACAGGCACAGGTCACTCTTTTTTCCCATCAGGAAGAAGAATTAACCACAAGCTCAGTCTGCCGCCCGGAAGCAGAATAGGGCCTAAAGCAATCCTGCGCTTTTGCGGCCAGCTCCCAAGAGAGAGAGTTGAAAAATGGAGCTCAGGGGCACTGCAATTCACAAACCTGCAGACTTATAAATGATAACTCTCGTCTACAAATATATTGAGGGAAGGCAACGAAGAGGATTTGAAAGCAAGGCAGAATTGCAGGAAACAGATTTCATGAGGCAGATTCGAATCGCATTTAAAGCACAGGAAAAGCGGCAAAACCTCGACAATGATGCCCTTGGCCAAAAAGGGCGTATGCGTTTTTTCCTGAATATATTCAGGAAAAAACGTACACGCCTTTTTTGGCCGTCCAAGCATCCTGGAAAGGCAAATCAGCGGTACAAAGAAGTTTCGCTTCCCATCGGTCAATAGGGACATGCTGAATAAAGTGTCAAAACCAAAAACGCAGGACAGGCCATGGAGAAACGGAAGCCTTGCTACGCTGATGGGCGGGATGTAAATTGCCAACAGCCACTCTGGAGAATTGTACGGTGTGTCCTGAAATATCTACAAAACTCAGCCTAGAGAGCATAGGGCACTACCACTCATGGGCGTATAAATTGGGAAAACCAAAAATCAGCAAGACACAAGCACCCCAAAGTTTAGGGCTGCTCTGTTGACAAGAACCGCCACTTCGTTGCACCTTAAATATCCCAGGAAAGAGAAAAATGGATAAAGAAGTTGTGGTCCTTATGTACAATGGAATATCACTCAGCCATGAAATCAACGTCATAAGGCTAGTAGCAGCATGATGAGTGGATTTAGGTACGACGATTCTAATTGAAATAAGTCACACAGAAAAAGACACTTATCATGAGATATCACTTATACAGGGAATGTAAAAACCGCTACCCTTGAACTGAATTACAAAACAGAACAGAGTCACACGGTTAGAAAACACACTATGGCTGCCTAACGGGAAAGGTGAGGTGGGGTGATGCATAAAACAAGGGTTTCAAATTAGCTCAGATACCGTTCCATAAACCCAATATGTAATAGACAAGACCTACTCCTTGCTCAGGGAACTGGACTCAACACCCCCTATTCACCGCCCAAGAATATATCTGACTAGTAATAATCTTAAAACTTATGTATTGATAACTCTCTGTAAGTGAGTCAAGTGGGTGTAAAGCTGCATAAACACATCAGTGAAAAGCAGATAAACCCCATTATAAAACTCAATTAATTTTAAAAACCCGTGAAACAAAGACAGTGAAAGAGAGAGAAATTCTTACAAAATTCGTTCAGGGGCTGTGATGCCACCTGGATTGACCATATCTAGACCTGCAGCTGATTGAGACATAAGGGTGGACACTCTTGGGGCTGAGAGTTTTGGTGAGGTTGGGTGAGCAAACGCAGACGCTTTAAAGTAATACTGCGTGGTACCCATCCCATGGGTCCCAAATCTCCAGGTTCAAGGGCATCTTCCTACATCGAAAACATGCATGAGAAACCCAGAAGATGGTCCACCGAGTGATCGGGAAAGGTTTCTAAAACGCACCTCATTTCTCATCTCCTTGTGCTCGGGTTCGCCATTCCAGCCGCTTTACTAGCAATCTCCCTCCTTGGAGAATCAGCACCTTTAACCTCCTGTTCCATACAGGTTGCAATTTGTCCTGAGGATGAACGGGAAGAGGGGGAACCAATGAGAGACTAGCTCTAGGTGTTGGGACAGGCACAGGTCACTCTATTTTCCCATCAGGAAGAAGAATTAACCACAAGCTCAGTCTGCCGCCCGGAAGCAGAATAGGGCCTAAAGCAATCCTGCGCTTTTGCGGCCAGCTCCCAAGAGAGCGAGTTGAAAAATGGAGCTCAGGGGCACTGCAATTCACAAACCTGCAGACTTATAAATGATAACTCTCGTCTACAAATATATTGAGGGAAGGCAACAACGAGGATTTGAAAGCAAGGCAGAATTGCAGGAAACAGATTTCAGGAGGCAGATTCGAATCGCCTTTAAAGCACAGGAAAAGCGGCAAAACCTCGACAATGATGCCCTTGGCCAAAAAGGGCGTATGCGTTTTTTCCTGAATATATTAAGGAAAAAACGCATACGCCCTTTTTGGCCAACCAAGCAACCTGGAAAGGCAAATCAGCACTACAAAGAAGTCTCGCTTCCCATCGGTCAAAAGGGCCATGCTGAATAAAGGGTCAAAACCAGAAATGCAGGACAGGCCACGGAGAAACGGGAGCCTTGCTACGCTGATGGGCGGGATGTAAATTGCCAACAGCCACTCTGGAGAAGTGTACGGTGTGTCCTGAAACATTTACAAAACTCAGCTTAGAGAGCATAGGGCACTTCCACTCATGGGCGTATACATTGGGAAAACTAAAAATCAGCAAGACACAAGCACCCCAAAGTTTAGGGCTGCTCTGTTGACAAGAACCTCCACTTCGTTACACCTTAAATATTCCAGGAAAGACAAAAATGGATAAAGATGTTGTGCTCCTTATGTACAATGGAATATCACTCAGCCATGAAATCAACGTCATAAGGCTAGTAGCAGCATGATGAGTGGATTTAGGTACGACGATTCTAAGTCAAATAAGTCACACAGAAAAAGACACTTATCATAAGATATCACTTATAGAGGGAATGTAAAAACCGCTACCCTTGAACTGAATTACAAAACAGAACAGAGTCACACGGTTAGAAAACACACTATGGCTGCCTAACGGGAAAGGTGAGGTGGGGTGATGCATAAAACAAGGGTTTCAAATTAGCTCAGATACCGTTCCATAAACCCAATAAGTAATAGACAAGACCTACTCCTTGCTCAGGGAACTGGACTCAACACCCCCTATTCACCGCCCAAGAATATATCTGACTAGTAAGAATCTTAAAACCTATGTATTGATATCTCTCTGTAAGTGAGTCAAGTGGGTGTAAAGCTGCATAAACACAGCAGTGAAAAGCAGCTAAACCCCATTATAAAACTCAATTAATTTTAAAAACCCGTGAAACAAAGACAGTGAAAGAGAGAGAAATTCTTACAAAATTCGTTCAGGGCCTGTGATGCCACCTGGATTGACCATATCTAGACCTGCAGCTGATTGAGACATAAGGGTGGACACTCTTGGGGCTGAGAGATTTGGTGAGGTTGGGTGAGCAAACGCAGACGCTTTAAAGTAATACTGCGTGGTACCCATCCCATGGGTCCCAAATCTCAAGGTTCAAGGGCATCTTCCTACATCGAAAACATGCATGAGAAACCCAGAAGATGGTACACCGAGTGATCAGGAAAGGTTTCTAAAACACACCTCATTTCTCATCTCCTTGTGCTCGGGTTCGCCATTCCAGCCGCTTTACTAGCAATCTCCCTCCTTGGAGAATCAGCACCTTTAACCTCCTGTTCCATACAGGTTGCAATTTGTCCTGAGGATGAACGGGAAGAGGGGGAACCAATGAGAGACTAGCTCTAGGTGTTGGGACAGGCACAGGTCACTCTTTTTTCCCTTCAGGAAGAAGAATTAACCACAAGCTCAGTCTGCCGCCCGGAAGCAGAATAGGGCCTAAAGCAATCCTGCGCTTTTGCGGCCAGCTCCCAAGAGAGCGAGTTGAAAAATGGAGCTCAGGGGCACTGCAATTCACAAACCTGCAGACTTATAAATGATAACTCTCGTCTACAAATATATTGAGGGAAGGCAACGAAGAGGATTTGAAAGCAAGGCAGAATGGCAGGAAACAGATTTCAGGAGGCAGATTCGAATCGCCTTTAAAGCACAGGAAAAGCGGCAAAACCTCGACAATGATGCCCTTGGCCAAAAAGGGCGTATGCGTTTTTTCCTGAATATATTCAGGAAAAAACGCATACGCCCTTTTTGGCCAACCAAGCAACCTGGAAAGGCAAATCAGCGCTACAAAGAAGTCTCGCTTCCCTTCGGTCAAAAGGGCCATGCTGAATAAAGTGTCAAAACCAGAAATGCAGGACAGGCCACGGAGAAACGGGAGCCTTGCTACGCTGATGGGCGGGATTTAAATTGCCAACAGCCACTCTGGAGAAGTGTACGGTGTGTCCTGAAACATTTACAAAACTCAGCTTAGAGAGCATAGGGCACTTCCACTCATGGGCGTATAAATTGGGAAAAGTAAAAATCAGCAAGACACAAGCACCCCACAGTTTAGGGCTGCTCTGTTGACAAGAATCTCCACATCGTTACACCTTAAATATCCCAGGAAAGAGAAAAATGGATAAAGAAGTTGTGGTCCTTATGTACAATGGAACATCACTCAGCCATGAAATCAACGTCATAAGGCTAGTAGCAGCATGATGAGTGGATTTAGGTACGACGATTCTAAGTGAAATAAGTCACACAGAAAAAGACACTTATCATAAGATATCACTTATAGACGGAATGTAAAAACCGCTACCCTTGAACTGAATTACAAAACAGAACAGAGTCACACGGTTAGAAAACACACTATGGCTGCCTAACGGGAAAGGTGAGGTGGGGTGATGCATAAAACAAGGGTTTCAAATTAGCTCAGATACCTTTCCATAAACCCAATAAGTAATAGACAAGACCTACTCCTTGCTCAGGGAACTGGACTCAACACCCCCTATTCACCGCCCAAGAATATATCTGACTAGTAAGAATCTTAAAACCTATGTATTGATATCTCTCTGTAAGTGAGTCAAGTGGGTGTAAAGCTGCATAAACACAGCAGTGAAAAGCAGCTAAACCCCATTATAAAACTCAATTAATTTTAAAAACCCGTGAAACAAAGACAGTGAAAGAGAGAGAAATTCTTACAAAATTCGTTCAGGGGCTGTGATGCCACCTGGATTGACCATATCTAGACCTGCAGCTGATTGAGACATAAGGGTGGACACTCTTGGGGCTGAGAGGTTTGGTGAGGTTGGGTGAGCAAACGCAGACGCTTTACAGTAATACTGCGTGGTACCCATCCCATGGGTCCCAAATCTCCAGGTTCAAGGGCATCTTCCTACATCGAAAACATGCATGAGAAACCCAGAAGATGGTCCACCGAGTGATCAGGAAAGGTTTCTAAAACACACCTCATTTCTCATCTCCTTGTGCTCGGGTTCGCCATTCCAGCCGCTTTACTAGCAATCTCCCTCCTTGGAGAATCAGCACCTTTAACCTCCTGTTCCATACAGGTTGCAATTTGTCCTGAGGATGAACGGGAAGAGGGGGAACCAATGAGAGACTAGCTCTATGTGTTGGGACAGGCACAGGTCACTCTTTTTTCCCATCAGGAAGAAGAATTAACCACAAGCTCAGTCTGCCGCCCGGAAGCAGAATAGGGCTTAAAGCAATCCTGCGCATTTGCGGCCAGCTCCCAAGAGAGCGAGTTGAAAAATGGAGCTCAGGGGCACTGCAATTCACAAACCTGCAGACTTATAAATGATAACTCTCGTCTACAAATATATTGTGGGAAGGCAACGAAGAGGATTTGAAAGCAAGGCAGAATTGCAGGAAACAGATTTCAGGAGGCAGATTCGAATCGCCTTTAAAGCACAGGAAAAGCGGCAAAACCTCGACAATGATGTCCTTGGCCAAAAAGGGCGTATGCGTTTTTTCCTGAATATATTCAGGAAAAAACGTACACGCCTTTTTTGGCCGTCCAAGCATCCTGGAAAGGCAAATCAGCGGTATAAAGAAGTTTCGCTTCCCATCGGTCAATAGGGACATGCTGAATAAAGTGTCAAAACCAAAAACGCAGGACAGGCCATGGAGAAACGGAAGCCTTGCTACGCTGATGGGCGGGATGTAAATTGCCAACAGCCACTCTGGAGAATTGTACGGTGTGTCCTGAAACATCTACAAAACTCAGCCTAGAGAGCATAGGGCACTACCACTCATGGGCGTATAAATTGGGAAAACCAAAAATCAGCAAGACACAAGCACCCCAAAGTTTAGGGCTGCTCTGTTGACAAGAACCGCCACTTCGTTGCACCTTAAATATCCCAGGAAAGAGAAAAATGGATAAAGAAGTTGTGGTCCTTATGTACAATGGAATATCACTCAGCCATGAAATCAACGTCATAAGGCTAGTAGCAGCATGATGAGTGGATTTAGGTACGACGATTCTAAGTGAAATAAGTCACACAGAAAAAGACACTTATCATAAGATATCACTTATAGAGGGAATGTAAAAACCGCTACGCTTGAACTGAATTACAAAACAGAACAGAGTCACACGGTTAGAAAACACACTATGGCTGCTTAACGGGAAAGGTGAGGTGGGGTGATGCATAAAACAAGGGTTTCAAATTAGCTCAGATACCGTTCCATAAACCCAATACGTAATAGACAAGACCTACTCCTTGCTCAGTGAACTGGACTCAACACCGCCTATTCACCGCCCAAGAATGTATCTGACTAGTAAGAATCTTAAATCCCATGTATTGATATCTCTCTGTAAGTCAGTCAAGTGGGTGTAAAGCGGCATAAACACAGCAGTGAAAAGCAGCTAAACCCCATTATAAAAAATAATTACTTTTAAAAACCCGTGAAGTAAAGACAATGAAAGAGAGAGAAATTCTTGTAAAATTCCTTCAGGGGCTGTGATGCCACCTGGATTCACCATATCTAGACCCACACCTGATTGAGACATAAGGGTGGACACTCTTGGGGCTGAGAGGTTTGGTGAGATTGGGTGACCAAACGCAGACACTTTAAAGTAATACTGCGTGGTACCCATCCCATGGGTCCCAAATCTCCAGGTTCAAGGGCATCTTCCTACATCGAAACCATGCATGAGAAACCCAGAAGAAGTTACACCGTGTGAACGGGAAAGGTTTCTAAAACGCACCTCATTTCTCATCTCCTTGTGCTCGGGTACGCCATTCCAGCCGCTTTACTAGCAATCTCCCACCTTGGAGAATCAGCACCTTTAACCTCCTGTTCCATACAGGTTTCAATTTGTCCTGACTATGTACGGGAAGAGGGAGAACCAATGAGAGACTAGCTCTAGGTGTTGGGACAGGCACAGGTCACTCTATTTTCCCATCAGGAAGAAGAATTAACCGCAAGCTCAGTCTGCTGACTGGAACCAGAATAGGGCCTGAAGGAATCCAGCGCTTTTGCGGCTAGCTCCCAAAAAACCGAGTTGAAAATTGGAGCTCAGGGTCACTGCAACTCACAAACCTGCAGAGTTATAAATGTTAACTCTCGTCCACAAATAGATTGAGGGAAAGCAACGAAGAGGATTTGAACGCAAGGCAGAATTGCAGGAAACAAATTTCAGGAGGCAGATTCGAATCGCCTTTAAAGCACAGGAAAAGTGGGAAAACCTCGACAATGATGCCCTTGGCCAAAAAGGGCGTATGCGTTTTTTCCTGAATATATTCAGGAAAAAACGCATACGCACTTTTTGGCCAACCAAGCAACCTGGAAAGACAAATCAGGGCTACAAAGAAGTCTCGCTTCCCATCGGTCACAAGGGCCATGCTGAATAAAGTGTCAAAACCAGAAATGCAGGAAAGGCCACGGAGAAACGGGAGCCTTGCTACGCTGATGGGCGGGATGTAAATTGCCAACAGCCACTCTGGAGAAGTGTACGGTGTGTCCTGAAACATTTACAAAACTCAGCTTAGAGAGCATAGGGCACTTCCACTCATGGGCGTATAAATTGGGAAAACTAAAAATCAGCAAGACACAAGCACCCCAAAGTTTAGGGCTGCTCTTTGACAAGAACCTCCACTTTGTTACACCTTAAATATCCCACGAAAGAGAAAAATGGATAAAGAAGTTGTGGTCCTTATGTACAATGGAATATCACTCAGCCATGAAATCAACGTCATAAGGCAAGTAGCAGCATGATGAGTGGATTTAGGTACGACGATTCTAAGTGAAATAAGTCACACAGAAAAAGACACTTATCATAACATATCACTTATAGAGGGAATGTAAAAACCAATACCCTTGAACTGAATTACAAAACAGAACAGAGTCACACGTTTAGAAAACACACTATGGCTGCCTAACGGGAAAGGTGAGGTGGGGTGATGCATAAAACAAGGGTTTCAAATTAGCTCAGATACCGTTCCATAAACCCAATATGTAATAGAGAAGACCTACTCCTTGCTCAGTGAACTGGACTCAACACCCCCTATTCACCGCCCAAGAATATATCTGACTAGTAAGAATCTTAAAACCTATGTATTGATATCTCTCTGTAAGTGAGTCAAGTGGGTGTAAAGCTGCATAAACACAGCAGTGAAAAGCAGCTAAACCCCATTATAAAACTCAATTAATTTTAAAAACCCGTGAAACAAAGACAGTGAAAGAGAGAGAAATTCTTACAAAATTCGTTCAGGGGCTGTGATGCCACCTGGATTGACCATATCCAGACCTGCATCTGATTGAGACATAAGGGTGGACACTCTTGGGGCTGATAGGTTTGGTGAGGTTGGGTGAGTAAACGCAGACGCTTTAAAGTAATACTGCGTGGTACCCATCCCATGGGTCCCAAATCTCCAGGTTCAAGGGCATCTTCCTACATCGAAAACATGCATGAGAAACCCAGAAGACGGTACACCGAGTGATCGGGAAAGGTTTCTAAAACGCACCTCATTTCTCATCTCCTTGTGCTCGGGTTCGCCATTCCAGCCGCTTTACTAGCCATCTCCCTCCTTAGAGAATCAGCACCTTTAACCTCCTGTTCCCTACAGGTTGCTATGTGTTCTGAGGATGAACGGGAAGAGGGGGAACCAATGAGAGACTAGCTCTAGGTGTTGGGACAGGCACAGGTCACTCATTTTTCCCATCAGGAAGAAGAATTAACCACAAGCTCAGTCTGCCGCCCGGAAGCAGAATAGGGCCTAAAGCAATCCTGCGCTTTTGCGGCCAGCTCCCAAGAGAGCGAGTTGAAAAATGGAGCTCAGGGGCACTGCAATTCACAAACCTGCAGACTTATAAATGATAACTCTCGTCTACAAATTTATTGAGGGAAGGCAACAAAGAGGATTTGAAAGCAAGGCAGAATGGCAGGAAACAGATTTCAGGAGGCAGATTCGAATCGCCTTTAAAGCACAGGAAAAGCGGCAAAACCTCGACAATGATGCCCTTGGCCAAAAAGGGCGTATGCGTTTTTTCCTGAATATATTCAGGAAAAAACGTACACGCCCTTTTTGGCCGTCCAAGCATCCTGGAAAGGCAAATCAGCGGTACAAAGAAGTCTCGCTTCCCATCGGTCAAAAGGGACATGCTGAATAAAGTGTCAAAACCAAAAACGCAGGACAGGCCATGGAGAAACGGAAGCCTTGCTACGCTGATGGGCAGGATGTAAATTGCCAACAGCCACTCTGGAGAATTGTACAGTGTGTCCTGAAACATCTACAAAACTCAGCTTAGAGAGCATAGGGCACTTCCACTCATGGGCGTATAAATTGGGAAAACCAAAAATCAGCAAGACACAAGCACCCCAAAGTTTAGGGCTGCTCTGTTGACAAGAACCTCCACTTTGTTACACCTTAAATATCCCAGGAAAGAGAAACATGGATAAAGAAGTTGTGGTCCTTATGTACAATGGAATATCACTCAGCCATGAAATCAACGTCATAAGGCTAGTAGCAGCATGATGAGTGGATTTAGGTACGACGATTCTAAGTGAAATAAGTCACACAGAAAAAGACACTTATCATAAGATATCACTTATAGAGGGAATGTAAAAACCGCTACCCTTGAACTGAATTACAACACAGAACAGAGTCACACGTTTAGAAAACACACTATGGCTGCCTAACGGGAAAGGTGAGGTGGGGTGATGCATAAAACAAGGGTTTCAAATTAGCTCAGATACCGTTCCATAAACCCAATATGTAATAGACAAGACCTACTCCTTGCTCAGTGAACTGGACTCAACACCCCCTACTCACTGCCCAAGAATATACCTGACTAGTAAGAATCTTAAAACCTATGTATTGATATCTCTCTGTAAGTGAGTCAAGTGGGTGTAAAGCTGCATAAACACAGCAGTAAAAAGCAGCTAAACCCCATTATAAAACTCAATTAATTTTAAAAACCCGTGAAGCAAAGACAGTGAAAGAGAGAGAAATTCTTACAAAATTCGTTCAGGGGCTGTGATGCCACCTGGATTGACCATATCTAGACCTGCAGCTGATTTAGACATAAGGGTGGACACTCTTGGGGCTGACAGGTTTGGTGAGGTTGGGTGAGCAAACGCAGACGCTTTAAAGTAATACTGCGTGGTACCCATCCCATGGGTCCCAAATCTCCAGGTTCAAGGGCATCTTCCTACATGGAAAACATGCATGAGAAACCCAGAAGATGGTCCACCGAGTGATCGGGAAAGGTTTCTAAAACGCACCTCATTTCTCATCTCCTTGTGCTCGGGTTCGCCATTCCAGCCGCTTTACTAGCAATCTCCCTCCTTGGAGAATCAGCACCTTTAACCTCCTGTTCCATACAGGTTGCAATTTGTCCTGAGGATGAACGGGAAGAGGGGGAACCAATGAGAGACTAGCTCTAGGTGTTGGGACAGGCACAGGTCACTATATTTTCCCATCAGGAAGAAGAATTAACCGCAGGCTCAGTCTGCTGACCGGAACCAGAATAGGGCCTGAAGCAATCCTGCGCTTTTGCGGCTAGCTCCCAAAACAGCGAGTTGAAAAATGGAGCTCAGGGGCACTGCAATTCAGAAACCTGCAGAGTTATAAATGTTAACTCTCGTCCACAAATTGATTGAGGAAACGCAACGAAGAGGATTTGAAAGCAAGGCAGAATTGCAGGAAACAGATTTCAGGAGGCAGATTCGAATCGCCTTTAAAGCACAGGAAAAGCGGCAAAACCTCGACAATGATGCCCTTGGCCAAAAAGGGCGTATGCGTTTTTTCCTGAATATATTCAGGAAAAAACGCATACGCCCTTTTTGGCCAACCAAGCAACCTGGAAAGGCAAATCAGGGCTACAAAGAAGTCTCGCTTCCCATTGGTCAAAAGGGCCATGCTGAATAAAGTGTCAAAACCAGAAATGCAGGAAAGACCACGGAGAAACGGGAGCCTTGCTACGCTGATGGGCGGGATGTAAATTGCCAACAGCCACTCTGGAGAAGTGTACGGTGTGTCCGGAAACATTTACAAAACTCAGCTTAGAGAGCATAGGGCACTTCCACTCATGGGCGTATAAAATGGGAAAACTAAAAATCAGCAAGACACAAGCACCCCAAAGTTTAGGGCTGCTCTGTTGACAAGAACCTCCACTTTGTTACACCTTAAATATCCCACGAAAGAGAAAAATGGATAAAGAAGTTGTGGTCCTTATGTACAATGGAATATCACTCAGCCATGAAATCAACGTCATAAGGCTAGTAGCAGCATGATGAGTGGATTTAGGTACGACGATTCTAAGTGAAATAAGTCACACAGAAAAAGACACTTATCATAAGATATCACTTATAGAGGGAATGTAAAAACCGCTACCCTTGAACTGAATTACAAAACAGAACAGAGTCACACGGTTAGAAAAGACACTATGGCTGCCTAACGGGAAAGGTGAGGTGGGGTGATGCATAAAACAAGGGTTTCAAATTAGCTCAGATACCGTTCCAAAAACCCAATATGTAATACACAAGACCTACTCCTTGCTCAGTGAACTGGACTCAACACCCCTATTCACCGCCCAAGAATATATCTGACTAGAAAGAATCTTAAAACCTATGTATTCTTATCTCTCTGTAAGTGAGTCAAGTGGGTGTAAAGCTGCATAAACACAGCAGTGAAAAGCAGCTAAACCCCATTATAAAACTCAATTAATTTTAAAAACCCGTGAAACAAAGACAGTGAAAGAGAGAGAAATTCTTACAAAATTCGTTCAGGGGCTGTGATGCCACCTGGGTTGACCATATCTAGACCTGCAGCTGATTGAGACATAAGGGTGGACACTCTTGGGGCTGAGAGGTTTGGTGACGTTGGGTGAGCAAACGCAGACGCTTTAAAGTAATACTGCGTGGTACCATCCCATGGGTCCCAAATCTCCAGGTTCAAGGGCATCTTCCTACATCGAAAACATGCATGAGAAACCCAGAAGACGGTACACCGAGTGATCGGGAAAGGTTTCTAAAACGCACCTCATTTCTCATCTCCTTGTGCTCGGGTTCGCCATTCCAGCCGCTTTACTAGCAATCTCCCTCGTTAGAGAATCAGCAGCTTTAACCTCCTGTTCTGTACAGGTTGCAATATGTTCTGAGGATGAACGGGAAGAGGGGGAACCAATGAGAGACTAGCTCTAGGTGTTGCGACAGGCACAGATCACTCTATTTTCCTATCAGGAAGAAGAATTAACCACAGGCTCAGTCTGCCGCCCGGATGCAGAATAGGGCCTAAAGCAATCCTGCGCTTTTTCGGCCAGCTCCCAAGAGAGCGAGTTGAAAAATGGAGCTCAGGGGTACTGCAATTCACAAACCTGCAGAATTATAAATGATAACTCTCGTCTAAAAATATATTGAGGGAAGGCAACAAAGAGGATTTGAAAGCAAGGCAGAATTGCAGGAAACAGATTTCAGGAGGCAGATTCGAATCGCCTTTAAACCACAGGAAAAGCGGCAAAACCTCGACAATGATGCCCTTGGCCAAAAAGGGCGTATGCGTTTTTTCCTGAATATATTCAGGAAAAAACGTACACGCCCTTTTTGGCCGTCCAAGCATCCTGGAAAGGCAAATCAGCGGTACAAAGAAGTCTCGCTTCCCATCGGTCAAAAGGGACATGCTGAATAAAGTGTCAAAACCAAAAACGCAGGACAGGCCATGGAGAAACGGAAGCCTTGCTACGCTGATGGGCAGGATGTAAATTGCCAACAGCCACTCTGGAGAATTGTACGGTGTGTCCTGAAACATCTACAAAACTCAGCTTAGAGAGCATAGGGCACTTCCACTCATGGGCGTATAAATTGGGAAAACCAAAAATCAGCAAGACACAAGCACCCCAAAGTTTAGGGCTGCTCTGTTGACAAGAACCTCCACTTTGTTACACCTTAAATATCCCAGGAAAGAGAAAAATGGATAAAGAAGTTGTGGTCCTTATGTACAATGGAATATCACTCAGCCATGAAATCAACGTCATAAGGCTAGTAGCAGCATGATGAGTGGATTTAGGTACGAAGATTCTAAGTGAAATAAGTCACACAGAAAAAGACACTTATCATAAGATATCACTTATAGAGGGAATGTAAAAACCGCTACCCTTGAACTGAATTACAACACAGAACAGAGTCACACGTTTAGAAAACACACTATGGCTGCCTAACGGGAAAGGTGAGGTGGGGTGATGCATAAAACAAGGGTTTCAAATTAGCTCAGATACCGTTCCATAAACCCAATATGTAATAGACAAGACCTACTCCTTGCTCAGTGAACTGGACTCAACACCCCCTACTCACTGCCCAAGAATATACCTGACTAGTAAGAATCTTAAAACCTATGTATTGATATCTCTCTGTAAGTGAGTCAAGTGGGTGTAAAGCTGCATAAACACAGCAGTAAAAAGCAGCTAAACCCCATTATAAAACTCAATTAATTTTAAAAACCCGTGAAGCAAAGACAGTGAAAGAGAGAGAAATTCTTACAAAATTCGTTCAGGGGCTGTGATGCCACCTGGATTGACCATATCTAGACCTGCAGCTGATTGAGACATAAGGGTGGACACTCTTGGGGCTGACAGGTTTGGTGAGGTTGGGTGAGCAAACGCAGACGCTTTAAAGTAATACTGCGTGGTACCCATCCCATGGGTCCCAAATCTCCAGGTTCAAGGGCATCTTCCTACATGGAAAACATGCATGAGAAACCCAGAAGATGGTCCACCGAGTGATCGGGAAAGGTTTCTTAAACGCACCTCATTTCTCATCTCCTTGTGCTCGGGTTCGCCATTCCAGCCGCTTTACTAGCAATCTCCCTCCTTGGAGAATCAGCACCTTTAACCTCCTGTTCCATACAGGTTGCAATTTGTCCTGAGGATGAACGGGAAGAGGGGGAACCAATGAGAGACTAGCTCTAGGTGTTGGGACAGGCACAGGTCACTATATTTTCCCATCAGGAAGAAGAATTAACCGCAGGCTCAGTCTGCTGACCGGAACCAGAATAGGGCCTGAAGCAATCCTGCGCTTTTGCGGCTAGCTCCCAAAACAGCGAGTTGAAAAATGGAGCTCAGGGGCACTGCAATTCACAAACCTGCAGAGTTATAAATGTTAACTCTCGTCCACAAATAGATTGAGGAAACGCAACGAAGAGGATTTGAAAGCAAGGCAGAATTGCAGGAAACAGATTTCAGGAGGCAGATTCGAATCGCCTTTAAAGCACAGGAAAAGCGGCAAAACCTCGACAATGATGCCCTTGGCCAAAAAGGGCGTATGCGTTTTTTCCTGAATATATTCAGGAAAAAACGCATACGCCCTTTTTGGCCAACCAAGCAACCTGGAAAGGCAAATCAGGGCTACAAAGAAGTCTCGCTTCCCATTGGTCAAAAGGGCCATGCTGAATAAAGTGTCAAAACCAGAAATGCAGGAAAGACCACGGAGAAACGGGAGCCTTGCTACGCTGATGGGCGGGATGTAAATTGCCAACAGCCACTCTGGAGAAGTGTACGGTGTGTCCTGAAACGTTTACAAAACTCAGCTTAGAGAGCATAGGGCACTTCCACTCATGGGCGTATAAAATGGGAAAACTAAAAATCAGCAAGACACAAGCACCCCAAAGTTTAGGGCTGCTCTGTTGACAAGAACCTCCACTTTGTTACACCTTAAATATCCCACGAAAGAGAAAAATGGATAAAGAAGTTCTGGTCCTTATGTACAATGGAATATCACTCAGCCATGAAATCAACGTCATAAGGCTAGTAGCAGCATGATGAGTGGATTTAGGTACGACGATTCTAAGTGAAATAAGTCACACAGAAAAAGACTCTTATCATAAGATATCACTTATAGAGGGAATGTAAAAACCAATACCCTTGAACTGAATTACAAAACAGAACAGAGTCACACGTTTAGAAAACACACTATGGCTGCCTAACGGGAAAGGTGAGGTGGGGTGATGCATAAAACAAGGGTTTCAAATTAGCTCAGATACCGTTCCAAAAACCCAATATGTAATAGACAAGACCTACTCCTTGCTCAGTGAACTGGACTCAACACCCCCTATTCACCGCCCAAGAATATATCTGACTAGAAAGAATCTTAAAACCTATGTATTCTTATCTCTCTGTAAGTGAGTCAAGTGAGTGTAAAGCTGCATAAACACAGCAGTGAAAAGCAGCTAAACCCCATTATAAAACTCAATTAATTTTAAAAACCCGTGAAACAAAGACAGTGAAAGAGAGAGAAATTCTTACAAAATTCGTTCAGGGGCTGTGATGCCACCTGGGTTGACCATATCTAGACCTGCAGCTGATTGAGACATAAGGGTGGACACTCTTGGGGCTGAGAGGTTTGGTGACGTTGGGTGAGCAAACGCAGACGCTTTAAAGTAATACTGCGTGGTACCATCCCATGGGTCCCAAATCTCCAGGTTCAAGGGCATCTTCCTACATCGAAAACATGCATGAGAAACCCAGAAGACGGTACACCGAGTGATCGGGAAAGGTTTCTAAAACGCACCTCATTTCTCATCTCCTTGTGCTCGGGTTCGCCATTCCAGCCGCTTTACTAGCAATCTCCCTCGTTAGAGAATCAGCAGCTTTAACCTCCTGTTCCGTACAGGTTGCAATATGTTCTGAGGATGAACGGGAAGAGGGGGAACCAATGAGAGACTAGCTCTAGGTGTTGCGACAGGCACAGATCACTCTATTTTCCTATCAGGAAGAAGAATTAACCACAGGCTCAGTCTGCCGCCCGGATGCAGAATAGGGCCTAAAGCAATCCTGCGCTTTTTCGGCCAGCTCCCAAGAGAGCGAGTTGAAAAATGGAGCTCAGGGGTACTGCAATTCACAAACCTGCAGAATTATAAATGATAACTCTCGTCTAAAAATATATTGAGGGAAGGCAACAAAGAGGATTTGAAAGCAAGGCAGAATTGCAGGAAACAGATTTCAGGAGGCAGATTCGAATCGCCTTTAAACCACAGGAAAAGCGGCAAAACCTCGACAATGATGCCCTTGGCCAAAAAGGGCGTATGCGTTTTTTCCTGAATATATTCAGGAAAAAACGTACACGCCCTTTTTGGCCGTCCAAGCATCCTGGAAAGGCAAATCAGCGGTACAAAGAAGTCTCGCTTCCCATCGGTCAAAAGGGACATGCTGAATAAAGTGTCAAAACCAAAAACGCAGGACAGGCCATGGAGAAACGGAAGCCTTGCTACGCTGATGGGCAGGATGTAAATTGCCAACAGCCACTCTGGAGAATTGTACGGTGTGTCCTGAAACATCTACAAAACTCAGCTTAGAGAGCATAGGGCACTTCCACTCATGGGCGTATAAATTGGGAAAACCAAAAATCAGCAAGACACAAGCACCCCAAAGTTTAGGGCTGCTCTGTTGACAAGAACCTCCACTTTGTTACACCTTAAATATCCCAGGAAAGAGAAAAATGGATAAAGAAGTTGTGGTCCTTATGTACAATGGAATATCACTCAGCCATGAAATCAACGTCATAAGGCTAGTAGCAGCATGATGAGTGGATTTAGGTACGAAGATTCTAAGTGAAATAAGTCACACAGAAAAAGACACTTATCATAAGATATCACTTATAGAGGGAATGTAAAAACCGCTACCCTTGAACTGAATTACAACACAGAACAGAGTCACACGTTTAGAAAACACACTATGGCTGCCTAACGGGAAAGGTGAGGTGGGGTGATGCATAAAACAAGGGTTTCAAATTAGCTCAGATACCGTTCCATAAACCCAATATGTAATAGACAAGACCTACTCCTTGCTCAGTGAACTGGACTCAACACCCCCTACTCACTGCCCAAGAATATACCTGACTAGTAAGAATCTTAAAACCTATGTATTGATATCTCTCTGTAAGTGAGTCAAGTGGGTGTAAAGCTGCATAAACACAGCAGTAAAAAGCAGCTAAACCCCATTATAAAACTCAATTAATTTTAAAAACCCGTGAAGCAAAGACAGTGAAAGAGAGAGAAATTCTTACAAAATTCGTTCAGGGGCTGTGATGCCACCTGGATTGACCATATCTAGACCTGCAGCTGATTGAGACATAAGGGTGGACACTCTTGGGGCTGACAGGTTTGGTGAGGTTGGGTGAGCAAACGCAGACGCTTTAAAGTAATACTGCGTGGTACCCATCCCATGGGTCCCAAATCTCCAGGTTCAAGGGCATCTTCCTACATGGAAAACATGCATGAGAAACCCAGAAGATGGTCCACCGAGTGATCGGGAAAGGTTTCTTAAACGCACCTCATTTCTCATCTCCTTGTGCTCGGGTTCGCCATTCCAGCCGCTTTACTAGCAATCTCCCTCCTTGGAGAATCAGCACCTTTAACCTCCTGTTCCATACAGGTTGCAATTTGTCCTGAGGATGAACGGGAAGAGGGGGAACCAATGAGAGACTAGCTCTAGGTGTTGGGACAGGCACAGGTCACTATATTTTCCCATCAGGAAGAAGAATTAACCGCAGGCTCAGTCTGCTGACCGGAACCAGAATAGGGCCTGAAGCAATCCTGCGCTTTTGCGGCTAGCTCCCAAAACAGCGAGTTGAAAAATGGAGCTCAGGGGCACTGCAATTCACAAACCTGCAGAGTTATAAATGTTAACTCTCGTCCACAAATAGATTGAGGAAACGCAACGAAGAGGATTTGAAAGCAAGGCAGAATTGCAGGAAACAGATTTCAGGAGGCAGATTCGAATCGCCTTTAAAGCACAGGAAAAGCGGCAAAACCTCGACAATGATGCCCTTGGCCAAAAAGGGCGTATGCGTTTTTTCCTGAATATATTCAGGAAAAAACGCATACGCCCTTTTTGGCCAACCAAGCAACCTGGAAAGGCAAATCAGGGCTACAAAGAAGTCTCGCTTCCCATTGGTCAAAAGGGCCATGCTGAATAAAGTGTCAAAACCAGAAATGCAGGAAAGACCACGGAGAAACGGGAGCCTTGCTACGCTGATGGGCGGGATGTAAATTGCCAACAGCCACTCTGGAGAAGTGTACGGTGTGTCCTGAAACGTTTACAAAACTCAGCTTAGAGAGCATAGGGCACTTCCACTCATGGGCGTATAAAATGGGAAAACTAAAAATCAGCAAGACACAAGCACCCCAAAGTTTAGGGCTGCTCTGTTGACAAGAACCTCCACTTTGTTACACCTTAAATATCCCACGAAAGAGAAAAATGGATAAAGAAGTTCTGGTCCTTATGTACAATGGAATATCACTCAGCCATGAAATCAACGTCATAAGGCTAGTAGCAGCATGATGAGTGGATTTAGGTACGACGATTCTAAGTGAAATAAGTCACACAGAAAAAGACTCTTATCATAAGATATCACTTATAGAGGGAATGTAAAAACCAATACCCTTGAACTGAATTACAAAACAGAACAGAGTCACACGTTTAGAAAACACACTATGGCTGCCTAACGGGAAAGGTGAGGTGGGGTGATGCATAAAACAAGGGTTTCAAATTAGCTCAGATACCGTTCCAAAAACCCAATATGTAATAGACAAGACCTACTCCTTGCTCAGTGAACTGGACTCAACACCCCCTATTCACCGCCCAAGAATATATCTGACTAGAAAGAATCTTAAAACCTATGTATTCTTATCTCTCTGTAAGTGAGTCAAGTGAGTGTAAAGCTGCATAAACACAGCAGTGAAAAGCAGCTAAACCCCATTATAAAACTCAATTAATTTTAAAAACCCGTGAAACAAAGACAGTGAAAGAGAGAGAAATTCTTACAAAATTCGTTCAGGGGCTGTGATGCCACCTGGGTTGACCATATCTAGACCTGCAGCTGATTGAGACATAAGGGTGGACACTCTTGGGGCTGAGAGGTTTGGTGACGTTGGGTGAGCAAACGCAGACGCTTTAAAGTAATACTGCGTGGTACCATCCCATGGGTCCCAAATCTCCAGGTTCAAGGGCATCTTCCTACATCGAAAACATGCATGAGAAACCCAGAAGACGGTACACCGAGTGATCGGGAAAGGTTTCTAAAACGCACCTCATTTCTCATCTCCTTGTGCTCGGGTTCGCCATTCCAGCCGCTTTACTAGCAATCTCCCTCGTTAGAGAATCAGCAGCTTTAACCTCCTGTTCCGTACAGGTTGCAATATGTTCTGAGGATGAACGGGAAGAGGGGGAACCAATGAGAGACTAGCTCTAGGTGTTGCGACAGGCACAGATCACTCTATTTTCCTATCAGGAAGAAGAATTAACCACAGGCTCAGTCTGCCGCCCGGATGCAGAATAGGGCCTAAAGCAATCCTGCGCTTTTTCGGCCAGCTCCCAAGAGAGCGAGTTGAAAAATGGAGCTCAGGGGTACTGCAATTCACAAACCTGCAGAATTATAAATGATAACTCTCGTCTAAAAATATATTGAGGGAAGGCAACAAAGAGGATTTGAAAGCAAGGCAGAATTGCAGGAAACAGATTTCAGGAGGCAGATTCGAATCGCCTTTAAACCACAGGAAAAGCGGCAAAACCTCGACAATGATGCCCTTGGCCAAAAAGGGCGTATGCGTTTTTTCCTGAATATATTCAGGAAAAAACGTACACGCCCTTTTTGGCCGTCCAAGCATCCTGGAAAGGCAAATCAGCGGTACAAAGAAGTCTCGCTTCCCATCGGTCAAAAGGGACATGCTGAATAAAGTGTCAAAACCAAAAACGCAGGACAGGCCATGGAGAAACGGAAGCCTTGCTACGCTGATGGGCAGGATGTAAATTGCCAACAGCCACTCTGGAGAATTGTACGGTGTGTCCTGAAACATCTACAAAACTCAGCTTAGAGAGCATAGGGCACTTCCACTCATGGGCGTATAAATTGGGAAAACCAAAAATCAGCAAGACACAAGCACCCCAAAGTTTAGGGCTGCTCTGTTGACAAGAACCTCCACTTTGTTACACCTTAAATATCCCAGGAAAGAGAAAAATGGATAAAGAAGTTGTGGTCCTTATGTACAATGGAATATCACTCAGCCATGAAATCAACGTCATAAGGCTAGTAGCAGCATGATGAGTGGATTTAGGTACGAAGATTCTAAGTGAAATAAGTCACACAGAAAAAGACACTTATCATAAGATATCACTTATAGAGGGAATGTAAAAACCGCTACCCTTGAACTGAATTACAACACAGAACAGAGTCACACGTTTAGAAAACACACTATGGCTGCCTAACGGGAAAGGTGAGGTGGGGTGATGCATAAAACAAGGGTTTCAAATTAGCTCAGATACCGTTCCATAAACCCAATATGTAATAGACAAGACCTACTCCTTGCTCAGTGAACTGGACTCAACACCCCCTACTCACTGCCCAAGAATATACCTGACTAGTAAGAATCTTAAAACCTATGTATTGATATCTCTCTGTAAGTGAGTCAAGTGGGTGTAAAGCTGCATAAACACAGCAGTAAAAAGCAGCTAAACCCCATTATAAAACTCAATTAATTTTAAAAACCCGTGAAGCAAAGACAGTGAAAGAGAGAGAAATTCTTACAAAATTCGTTCAGGGGCTGTGATGCCACCTGGATTGACCATATCTAGACCTGCAGCTGATTGAGACATAAGGGTGGACACTCTTGGGGCTGACAGGTTTGGTGAGGTTGGGTGAGCAAACGCAGACGCTTTAAAGTAATACTGCGTGGTACCCATCCCATGGGTCCCAAATCTCCAGGTTCAAGGGCATCTTCCTACATGGAAAACATGCATGAGAAACCCAGAAGATGGTCCACCGAGTGATCGGGAAAGGTTTCTTAAACGCACCTCATTTCTCATCTCCTTGTGCTCGGGTTCGCCATTCCAGCCGCTTTACTAGCAATCTCCCTCCTTGGAGAATCAGCACCTTTAACCTCCTGTTCCATACAGGTTGCAATTTGTCCTGAGGATGAACGGGAAGAGGGGGAACCAATGAGAGACTAGCTCTAGGTGTTGGGACAGGCACAGGTCACTATATTTTCCCATCAGGAAGAAGAATTAACCGCAGGCTCAGTCTGCTGACCGGAACCAGAATAGGGCCTGAAGCAATCCTGCGCTTTTGCGGCTAGCTCCCAAAACAGCGAGTTGAAAAATGGAGCTCAGGGGCACTGCAATTCACAAACCTGCAGAGTTATAAATGTTAACTCTCGTCCACAAATAGATTGAGGAAACGCAACGAAGAGGATTTGAAAGCAAGGCAGAATTGCAGGAAACAGATTTCAGGAGGCAGATTCGAATCGCCTTTAAAGCACAGGAAAAGCGGCAAAACCTCGACAATGATGCCCTTGGCCAAAAAGGGCGTATGCGTTTTTTCCTGAATATATTCAGGAAAAAACGCATACGCCCTTTTTGGCCAACCAAGCAACCTGGAAAGGCAAATCAGGGCTACAAAGAAGTCTCGCTTCCCATTGGTCAAAAGGGCCATGCTGAATAAAGTGTCAAAACCAGAAATGCAGGAAAGACCACGGAGAAACGGGAGCCTTGCTACGCTGATGGGCGGGATGTAAATTGCCAACAGCCACTCTGGAGAAGTGTACGGTGTGTCCTGAAACGTTTACAAAACTCAGCTTAGAGAGCATAGGGCACTTCCACTCATGGGCGTATAAAATGGGAAAACTAAAAATCAGCAAGACACAAGCACCCCAAAGTTTAGGGCTGCTCTGTTGACAAGAACCTCCACTTTGTTACACCTTAAATATCCCACGAAAGAGAAAAATGGATAAAGAAGTTCTGGTCCTTATGTACAATGGAATATCACTCAGCCATGAAATCAACGTCATAAGGCTAGTAGCAGCATGATGAGTGGATTTAGGTACGACGATTCTAAGTGAAATAAGTCACACAGAAAAAGACTCTTATCATAAGATATCACTTATAGAGGGAATGTAAAAACCAATACCCTTGAACTGAATTACAAAACAGAACAGAGTCACACGTTTAGAAAACACACTATGGCTGCCTAACGGGAAAGGTGAGGTGGGGTGATGCATAAAACAAGGGTTTCAAATTAGCTCAGATACCGTTCCAAAAACCCAATATGTAATAGACAAGACCTACTCCTTGCTCAGTGAACTGGACTCAACACCCCCTATTCACCGCCCAAGAATATATCTGACTAGAAAGAATCTTAAAACCTATGTATTCTTATCTCTCTGTAAGTGAGTCAAGTGAGTGTAAAGCTGCATAAACACAGCAGTGAAAAGCAGCTAAACCCCATTATAAAACTCAATTAATTTTAAAAACCCGTGAAACAAAGACAGTGAAAGAGAGAGAAATTCTTACAAAATTCGTTCAGGGGCTGTGATGCCACCTGGGTTGACCATATCTAGACCTGCAGCTGATTGAGACATAAGGGTGGACACTCTTGGGGCTGAGAGGTTTGGTGACGTTGGGTGAGCAAACGCAGACGCTTTAAAGTAATACTGCGTGGTACCATCCCATGGGTCCCAAATCTCCAGGTTCAAGGGCATCTTCCTACATCGAAAACATGCATGAGAAACCCAGAAGGCGGTACACCGAGTGATCGGGAAAGGTTTCTAAAACGCACCTCATTTCTCATCTCCTTGTGCTCGGGTTCGCCATTCCAGCCGCTTTACTAGCAATCTCCCTCCTTAGAGAATCAGCAGCTTTAACCTCCTGTTCCGTACAGGTTGCAATGTGTTCTGAGGATGAACGGGAAGAGGGGGAACCAATGAGAGACTAGCTCTAGGTGTTGCGACAGGCACAGATCACTCTATTTTCCCATCAGGAAGAAGAATTAACCACAGGCTCAGTCTGCCGCCCGGATGCAGAATAGGGCCTAAAGCAATCCTGCGCTTTTTCGGCCAGCTCCCAAGAGAGCGAGTTGAAAAATGGAGCTCAGGGGCACTGCAATTCACAAACCTGCAGAATTATAAATGATAACTCTCGTCTAAAAATATATTGAGGGAAGGCAACAAAGAGGATTTGAAAGCAAGGCAGAATTGCAGGAAACAGATTTCAGGAGGCAGATTCGAATCGCCTTTAAACCACAGGAAAAGCGGCAAAACCTCGACAATGATGCCCTTGGCCAAAAAGGGCGTATGCGTTTTTTCCTGAATATATTCAGGAAAAAACGTACACGCCCTTTTTGGCCGTCCAAGCATCCTGGAAAGGCAAATCAGCGGTACAAAGAAGTCTCGCTTCCCATCGGTCAAAAGGGACATGCTGAATAAAGTGTCAAAACCAAAAACGCAGGACAGGCCATGGAGAAACAGAAGCCTTGCTACGCTGATGGGCAGGATGTAAATTGCCAACAGCCACTCTGGAGAATTGTACGGTGTGTCCTGAAACATCTACAAAACTCAGCTTAGAGAGCATAGGGCACTTCCACTCATGGGCGTATAAATTGGGAAAACCAAAAATCAGCAAGACACAAGCACCCCAAAGTTTAGGGCTGCTCTGTTGACAAGAACCTCCACTTTGTTACACCTTAAATATCCCAGGAAAGAGAAAAATGGATAAAGAAGTTGTGGTCCTTATGTACAATGGAATATCACTCAGCCATGAAATCAACGTCATAAGGCTAGTAGCAGCATGATGAGTGGATTTAGGTACGACGATTCTAAGTGAAATAAGTCACACAGAAAAAGACACTTATCATAAGATATCACTTATAGAGGGAATGTAAAAACCGCTACCCTTGAACTGAATTACAACACAGAACAGAGTCACACGTTTAGAAAACACACTATGGCTGCCTAACGGGAAAGGTGAGGTGGGGTGATGCATAAAACAAGGGTTTCAAATTAGCTCAGATACCGTTCCATAAACCCAATATGTAATAGACAAGACCTACTCCTTGCTCAGTGAACTGGACTCAACACCCCCTACTCACTGCCCAAGAATATACCTGACTAGTAAGAATCTTAAAACCTATGTATTGATATCTCTCTGTAAGTGAGTCAAGTGGGTGTAAAGCTGCATAAACACAGCAGTGAAAAGCAGCTAAACCCCATTATAAAACTCAATTAATTTTAAAAACCCGTGAAGCAAAGACAGTGAAAGAGAGAGAAATTCTTACAAAATTCGTTTCGGGGGCTGTGATGCCACCTGGATTGACCATATCTAGACCTGCAGCTGATTGAGACATAAGGGTGGACACTCTTGGGGCTGACAGGTTTGGTGAGGTTGGGTGAGCAAACGCAGACGCTTTAAAGTAATACTGCGTGGTACCCATCCCATGGGTCCCAAATCTCCAGGTTCAAGGGCATCTTCCTACATGGAAAACATGCATGAGAAACCCAGAAGATGGTCCACCGAGTGATCGGGAAAGGTTTCTAAAACGCACCTCATTTCTCATCTCCTTGTGCTCGGGTTCGCCATTCCAGCCGCTTTACTAGCAATCTCCCTCCTTGGAGAATCAGCACCTTTAACCTCCTGTTCCATACAGGTTGCAATTTGTCCTGAGGATGAACGGGAAGAGGGGGAACCAATGAGAGACTAGCTCTAGGTGTTGGGACAGGCACAGGTCACTATATTTTCCCATCAGGAAGAAGAATTAACCGCAGGCTCAGTCTGCTGACCGGAACCAGAATAGGGCCTGAAGCAATCCTGCGCTTTTGCGGCTAGCTCCCAAAACAGCGAGTTGAAAAATGGAGCTCAGGGGCACTGCAATTCAGAAACCTGCAGACTTATAAATGATAACTCTCGTCTACAAATTGATTGAGGGAAGGCAACAAAGAGGATTTGAAAGCAAGGCAGAATGGCAGGAAACAGATTTCAGGAGGCAGATTCGAATCGCCTTTAAAGCACAGGAAAAGCGGCAAAACCTCGACAATGATGCCCTTGGCCAAAAAGGGCGTATGCGTTTTTTCCTGAATATATTCAGGAAAAAACGCATACGCCCTTTTTGGCCAACCAAGCAACCTGGAAAGGCAAATCAGGGCTACAAAGAAGTCTCGCTTCCCATTGGTCAAAAGGGCCATGCTGAATAAAGTGTCAAAACCAGAAATGCAGGAAAGGCCACGGAGAAACGGGAGCCTTGCTACGCTGATGGGCGGGATGTAAATTGCCAACAGCCACTCTGGAGAAGTGTACGGTGTGTCCGGAAACATTTACAAAACTCAGCTTAGAGAGCATAGGGCACTTCCACTCATGGGCGTATAAAATGGGAAAACTAAAAATCAGCAAGACACAAGCACCCCAAAGTTTAGGGCTGCTCTGTTGACAAGAACCTCCACTTTGTTACACCTTAAATATCACACGAAAGAGAAAAATGGATAAAGAAGTTCTGGTCCTTATGTACAATGGAATATCACTCAGCCATGAAATCAACGTCATAAGGCTAGTAGCAGCATGATGAGTGGATTTAGGTACGACGATTCTAAGTGAAATAAGTCACACAGAAAAAGACACTTATCATAAGATATCACTTATAGAGGGAATGTAAAAACCAATACCCTTGAACTGAATTACAAAACAGAACAGAGTCACACGGTTAGAAAACACACTATGGCTGCCTAACGGGAAAGGTGAGTTGGGGTGATGCATAAAACAAGGGTTTCAAATTAGCTCAGATACCGTTCCAAAAACCCAATATGTAATAGACAAGACCTACTCCTTGCTCAGTGAACTGGACTCAACACCCCCTATTCACCGCCCAAGAATATATCTGTCTAGAAAGAATCTTAAAACCTATGTATTCTTATCTCTCTGTAAGTGAGTCAAGTGAGTGTAAAGCTGCATAAACACAGCAGTGAAAAGCAGCTAAACCCCATTATAAAACTCAATTAATTTTAAAAACCCGTGAAACAAAGACAGTGAAAGAGAGAGAAATTCTTACAAAATTCGTTCAGGGGCTGTGATGCCACCTGGGTTGACCATATCTAGACCTGCAGCTGATTGAGACATAAGGGTGGACACTCTTGGGGCTGAGAGGTTTGGTGACGTTGGGTGAGCAAACGCAGACGCTTTAAAGTAATACTGCGTGGTACCATCCCATGGGTCCCAAATCTCCAGGTTCAAGGGCATCTTCCTACATCGAAAACATGCATGAGAAACCCAGAAGACGGTACACCGAGTGATCGGGAAAGGTTTCTAAAACGCACCTCATTTCTCATCTCCTTGTGCTCGGGTTCGCCATTCCAGCCGCTTTACTAGCAATCTCCCTCCTTAGAGAATCAGCAGCTTTGACCTCCTGTTCCGTACAGGTTGCAATGTGTTCTGAGGATGAACGGGAAGAGGGGGAACCAATGAGAGACTAGCTCTAGGTGTTGCGACAGGCACAGATCACTCTATTTTCCCATCAGGAAGAAGAATTAACCACAGGCTCAGTCTGCCGCCCGGAAGCAGAATAGGGCCTAAAGCAATCCTGCGCTTTTGCGGCCAGCTCCCAAGAGGGCGAATTGAAAAATGGAGCTCAGGGGCACTGCAATTCACAAACCTGCAGACTTATAAAAGATAACTCTCGTCTACAAATTTATTGAGGGAAGGCAACAAAGAGGATTTGAAAGCAAGGCAGAATGGCAGGAAACAGATTTCAGGAGGCAGATTCGAATCGCCTTTAAAGCACAGGAAAAGCGGCAAAACCTCGACAATGATGCCCTTGGCCAAAAAGGGCGTATGCGTTTTTTCCTGAATATATTCAGGAAAAAATGCATACGCCCTTTTTGGCCAACCAAGCAACCTGGAAAGGCAAATCAGCGCTACAAAGAAGTCTCGCTTCCCATCGGTCAAAAGGGCCATGCTGAATAAAGGGTCAAAACCAGAAATGCAGGACAGGCCACGGAGAAACGGGAGCCTTGCTACGCTGATGGGCGGGATGTAAATTGCCAACAGCCACTCTGGAGAAGTGTACGGTGTGTCCTGAAACATTTACAAAACTCAGCTTAGAGAGCATAGGGCACTTCCACTCATGGGCGTATACATTGGGAAAACTAAAAATCAGCAAGACACAAGCACCCCAAAGTTTAGGGCTGCTCTGTTGACAAGAACCTCCACTTCGTTGCACCTTAAATATCCCAGGAAAGAGAAAATTGGATAAAGATGTTGTGCTCCTTATGTACAATGGAATATCACTCAGCCATGAAATCAACGTCATAAGGCTAGTAGCAGCATGATGAGTGGATTTAGGTACGACGATTCTAAGTGAAATAAGTCACACAGAAAAAGACACTTATCATAAGATATCACTTATAGAGGGAATGTAAAAACCGCTACGCTTGAACTGAATTACAAAACAGAACAGAGTCACACGGTTAGAAAACTCACTATGGCTGCTTAACAGGAAAGGTGAGGTGGGGTGATGCATAAAACAAGGGTTTCAAATTAACTCAGATACCGTTCCATAAACCCAATACGTAATAGACAAGACCTACTCCTTGCTCAGTGAACTGGACTCAACACCCCCTATTCACCGCCCAAGAATGTATCTGACTAGTCAGAAACTTAAATCCCATGTATTGATATCTCTCTGTAAGTCTGTCAAGTGGGTGTAAAGCGGCATAAACACAGCAGTGAAAAGCAGCTAAACCCCATTATAAAAAATAATTACTTTTAAAAACCCGTGAAGCAAAGACAATGAAAGAGAGAGAAATTCTTATAAAATTCGTTCAGGGGCTGTGATGCCACCTGGATTCACCATATCTAGACCCACACCTGATTGAGACATAAGGGTGGACACTCTTGGGGCTGAGAGGTTTGGTGAGATTGGGTGACCAAACGCAGACACTTTAAAGTAATACTGCGTGGTACCCATCCCATGGGTCACAAATCTCCAGGTTCAAGGGCATCTTCCTACATCGAAACCATGCATGAGAAACCCAGAAGAAGTTACACCGTGTGAACGGGAAAGGTTTCTAAAACGCACCTCATTTCTCATCTCCTTGTGCTCGGGTACGCCATTCCAGCCGCTTTACTAGCAATCTCCCACCTTGGAGAATCAGCACCTTTAACCTCCTGTTCCATACAGTTTTCAATTTGTCCTGACTATGTACGGGAAGAGGGAGAACCAATGAGAGACTAGCTCTAGGTGTTGGGACAGGCACAGGTCACTCTATTTTCCCATCAGGAAGAAGAATTAACCGCAAGCTCAGTCTGCTGACTGGAACCAGAATAGGGCCTGAAGGAATCCAGCGCTTTTGCGGCTAGCTCCCAAAAAAGCGAGTTGAAAAATGGAGCTCAGGGGCACTGCAACTCACAAACCTGCAGAGTTATAAATGTTAACTCTCGTCCACAAATAGATTGAGGGAAAGCAACGAAGAGGATTTGAACGCAAGGCAGAATGGCAGGAAACAGATTTCAGGAGGCAGATTCGAATCGCCTTTAAAGCACAGGAAAAGTGGGAAAACCTCGACAATGATGCCCTTGGCCAAAAAGGGCGTATGCGTTTTTTCCTGAATATATTCAGGAAAAAACGCATACGCCCTTTTTGGCCAACCAAGCAACCTGGAAAGGCAAATCAGGGCTACAAAGAAGTCTCGCTTCCCATCGGTCAAAAGGGCCATGCTGAATAAAGTGTCAAAACCAGAAATGCAGGAAAGGCCACGGAGAAACGGGAGCCTTGCTACGCTGATGGGCGGGATGTAAATTGCCAACAGCCACTCTGGAGAAGTGTACGGTGTGTCCTGAAACATTTACAAAACTCAGCTTAGAGAGCATAGGGCACTTCCACTCATGGGCGTATAAATTGGGAAAACTAAAAATCAGCAAGACACAAGCACCCCAAAGTTTAGGGCTGCTCTGTTGACAAGAACCTCCACCTTGTTACACCTTAAATATCCCACGAAAGAGAAAAATGGATAAAGAAGTTGTGGTCCTTATGTACAATGGAATATCACTCAGCCATGAAATCAACGTCATAAGGCTAGTAGCAGCATGATGAGTGGATTTAGGTACGACGATTCTATGTGAAATAAGTCACACAGAAAAAGACACTTATCATAAGATATCACTTATAGAGGGAATGTAAAAACCAATACCCTTGAACTGAATTACAAAACAGAACAGAGTCACACGGTTAGAAAACACACTATGGCTGCCTAACGGGAAAGGTGAGGTGGGGTGATGCATAAAACAAGGGTTTCAAATTAGCTCAGATACCGTTCCATAAACCCAATATGTAATAGAGAAGACCTACTCCTTGCTCAGGGAACTGGACTCAACACACCCTATTCACCGCCCAATAATGTATCTGACTAATAAGAATCTTAAAACCTATGTATTGATATCTCTCTGTAAGTGAGTCAGGTGGGTGTAAAGCTGCATAAACACAGCAGTGAAAAGCAGCTAAACCCCATTATAAAACTCAATTAATTTTAAAAACCCGTTAAAGAAAGACAGTGAAAGAGAGAGAAATTCTTACAAAATTCGTTCAGGGGCTGTGATGCCACCTGGATTGACCATATCCAGACCTTGCATCTGATTGAGACATAAGGGTGGACACTCTTGCGGCTGAGAGGTTTGGTGAGGTTGGGTGAGTAAACGCAGACGCTTTAAAGTAATACTGCGTGGTACCCATCCCATGGGTCCCAAATCTCCAGGTTCAAGGGCATCTTCCTACATTGAAAATATGCATGAGAAACCCAGAAGACGGTACACCGAGTGATCGGAAAGGTTTCTAAAACGCACCTCATTTCTCATCTCCTTGTGCTCGGGTTCGCCATTCCAGCCGCTTTACTAGCAATCTCCCTCCTTAGAGAATCAGGACCTTTAACCTCCTGTTCCCTACAGGTTGCTATGTGTTCTGAGGATGAACGGGAAGAGGGGGAACCAATGAGAGACTAGCTCTAGGTGTTGGGACAGGCACAGGTCACTCTTTTTTCCCATCAGGAAGAAGAATTAACCACAAGCTCAGTCTGCCGCCCGGAAGCAGAATAGGGCCTAAAGCAATCCTGCGCTTTTGCGGCCAGCTCCCAAGAGGGCGAATTGAAAAATGGAGCTCAGGGGCACTGCAATTCACAAACCTGCAGACTTATAAATGATAACTCTCGTCTACAAATTTATTGAGGGAAGGCAACAAAGAGGATTTGAAAGCAAGGCAGAATGGCAGGAAACAGATTTCAGGAGGCAGATTCGAATCGCCTTTAAAGCACAGGAAAAGCGGCAAAACCTCGACAATGATGCCCTTGGCCAAAAAGGGCGTATGCGTTTTTTCCTGAATATATTCAGGAAAAAACGCATACGCCCTTTTTGGCCAACCAAGCAACCTGGAAAGGCAAATCAGCGCTACAAAGAAGTCTCGCTTCCCATCGGTCAAAAGGGCCATGCTGAGTAAAGTGTCAAAACCAGAAATGCAGGACAGGCCACGGAGAAACGGGAGCCTTGCTACGCTGATGGGCGGGATGTAAATTGCCAACAACCACTCTGGAGAAGTGTACGGTGTGTCCAGAAACATTTACAAAACTCAGCTTAGAGAGCATAGGGCACTTCCACTCATGGGCGTATACATTGGGAAAACTAAAAATCAGCAAGACACAAGCACCCCAAAGTTTAGGGCTGCTCTGTTGACAAGAACCTCCACTTCGTTACACCTTAAATATCCCAGGAAAGAGAAAAATGGATAAAGATGTTGTGCTCCTTATGTACAATGGAATATCACTCAGCCATGAAATCAACGTCATAAGGCTAGTAGCAGCATGATGAGTGGATTTAGGTACGACGATTCTAAGTGAAATAAGTCACACAGAAAAAGACACTTATCATGAGATATCACTTATAGAGGGAATGTAAAAACCGCTACCCTTGAACTGAATTACAAAACAGAACAGAGTCACACGGTTAGAAAACACACTATGGCTGCCTAACGGGAAAGGTGAGGTGGGGTGATGCATAAAACAAGGGTTTCAAATTAGCTCAGATACCGTTCCATAAACCCAATACGTAATAGACAAGACCTACTCCTTGCTCAGGGAACTGGACTCAACACCCCCTATTCACCGCCCAAGAATATATCTGACTAGTAAGAATCTTAAAACCTATGTATTGATATCTCTCTGTAAGTGAGTCAAGTGGGTGTAAAGCTGCATAAACACAGCAGTGAAAAGCAGCTAAACCCCATTATAAAACTCAATTAATTTTAAAAACCCGTGAAACAAAGACAGTGAAAGAGAGAGAAATTCTTACAAAATTCGTTCAGGGGCTGTGATGCCACCTGGATTGACCATATCTAGACCCGCAGCTGATTGAGACATAAGGGTGGACACTCTTGGGGCTGAGAGGTTTGGTGAGGTTGGGTGAGCAAACACAGACGCTTTAAAGTAATACTGCGTGGTACCCATCCCATGGGTCCCAAATCTCCAGGTTCAAGGGCATCTTCCTACATCGAAAACATGCATGAGAAACCCAGAAGATGGTCCACCGAGTGATCGGGAAAGGTTTCTAAAACGCACCTCATTTCTCATCTCCTTGTGCTCGGGTTCGCCATTCCAGCCGCTTTACTAGCAATCTCCCTCCTTGGAGAATCAGCACCTTTAACCTCCTGTTCCATACAGGTTGCAATTTGTCCTGAGGATGAACGGGAAGAGGGGGAACCAATGAGAGACTAGCTCTAGGTGTTGGGACAGGCACAGGTCACTCTTTTTTCCCATCAGGAAGAAGAATTAACCACAAGCTCAGTCTGCCGCCCGGAAGCAGAATAGGGCCTAAAGCAATCCTGCGCTTTTGCGGCCAGCTCCCAAGAGAGCGAGTTGAAAAATGGAGCTCAGGGGCACTGCAATTCACAAACCTGCAGACTTATAAATGATAACTCTCGTCTACAAATTTATTGAGGGAAGGCAACAAAGAGGATTTGAAAGCAAGGCAGAATGGCAGGAAACAGATTTCAGGAGGCAGATTCGAATCGCCTTTAAAGCACAGGAAAAGCGGCAAAACCTCGACAATGATGCCCTTGGCCAAAAAGGGCGTATGCGTTTTTTCCTGAATATATTCAGGAAAAAACGCATACGCCCTTTTTGGCCAACCAAGCAACCTGGAAAAGCAAATCAGCGCTACAAAGAAGTCTCGCTTCCCATCGGTCAAAAGGGCCATGCTGAATAAAGTGTCAAAACCAGAAATGCAGGACAGGCCACGGAGAAACGGGAGCCTTGCTACGCTGATGGGCGGGATGTAAATTGCCAACAGCCACTCTGGAAAAGTGTACGGTGTGTCCTGAAACATTTACAAAACTCAGCTTAGAGAGCATAGGGCACTTCCACTGATGGGCGTATACATTGGGAAAACTAAAAATCAGCAAGACACAAGCACCCCAAAGTTTAGGGCTGCTCTGTTGACAAGAACCTCCACTTCGTTGCACCTTAAATATCCCAGGAAAGAGAAAAATGGATAAAGATGTTGTGCTCCTTATGTACAATGGAATATCACTCAGCCATGAAATCAACGTCATAAGGCTAGTAGCAGCATGATGAGTGGATTTAGGTACGACGATTCTAAGTGAAATAAGTCACACAGAAAAAGACACTTATCATAAGATATCACTTATAGAGGGAATGTAAAAACCGCTACGCTTGAACTGAATTACAAAACAGAACAGAGTCACACGGTTAGAAAACTCACTATGGCTGCTTAACGGGAAAGGTGAGGTGGGGTGATGCATAAAACAAGGGTTTCAAATTAGCTCAGATACCGTTCCATAAACCCAATACGTAATAGACAAGACCTACTCCTTGCTCAGTGAACTGGACTCAACACCCCCTATTCACCGCCCAAGAATGTATCTGACTAGTCAGAATCTTAAATCCCATGTATTGATATCTCTCTGTAAGTCAGTCAAGTGGGTGTAAAGCGGCATAAACACAGCAGTGAAAAGCAGCTAAACCCCATTATAAAAAATAATTACTTTTAAAAACCCGTGAAGCAAAGACAATGAAAGAGAGAGAAATTCTTATAAAATTCGTTCAGGGGCTGTGATGCCACCTGGATTCACCATATCTAGACCCACACCTGATTGAGACATAAGGGTGGACACTCTTGGGGCTGAGAGGTTTGGTGAGATTGGGTGACCAAACGCAGACACTTTAAAGTAATACTGCGTGGTACCCATCCCATGGGTCCCAAATCTCCAGGTTCAAGGGCATCTTCCTACATCGAAACCATGCATGAGAAACCCAGAAGAAGTTACACCGTGTGAACGGGAAAGGTTTCTAAAACGCACCTCATTTCTCATCTCCTTGTGCTCGGGTACGCCATTCCAGCCGCTTTACTAGCAATCTCCCACCTTGGAGAATCAGCACCTTTAACCTCCTGTTCCATACAGGTTTCAATTTGTCCTGACTATGTACGGGAAGAGGGAGAACCAATGAGAGACTAGCTCTAGGTGTTGGGACAGGCACAGGTCACTCTATTTTCCCATCAGGAAGAAGAATTAACCGCAAGCTCAGTCTGCTGACTGGAACCAGAATAGGGCCTGAAGGAATCCAGCGCTTTTGCGGCTAGCTCCCAAAAAAGCGAGTTGAAAAATGGAGCTCAGGGGCACTGCAACTCACAAACCTGCAGAGTTATAAATGTTAACTCTCGTCCACAAATAGATTGAGGGAAAGCAACGAAGAGGATTTGAATGCAAGGCAGAATTGCAGGAAACAAATTTCAGGAGGCAGATTCGAATCACCTTTAAAGCACAGGAAAAGTGGGAAAACCTCGACAATGATGCCCTTGGCCAAAAAGGGCGTATGCGTTTTTTCCTGAATATATTCAGGAAAAAACGCATACGCCCTTTTTGGCCAACCAAGCAACCTGGAAAGGCAAATCAGGGCTACAAAGAAGTCTCGCTTCCCATCGGTCAAAAGGGCCATGCTGAATAAAGTGTCAAAACCAGAAATGCAGGAAAGGCCACGGAGAAACGGGAGCCTTGCTACGCTGATGGGCGGGATGTAAATTGCCAACAGCCACTCTGGAGAAGTGTACGGTGTGTCCTGAAACATTTACAAAACTCAGTTTAGAGAGCATAGGGCACTTCCACTCATGGGCGTATAAATTGGGAAAACTAAAAATCAGCAAGACACAAACACCCCAAAGTTTAGGGCTGCTCTGTTGACAAGAACCTCCACTTTGTTACACCTTAAATATCTCACGAAAGAGAAAAATGGATAAAGAAGTTGTGGTCCATATGTACAATGGAATATCACTCAGCCATGAAATCAACGTCATAAGGCTTGTAGCAGCATGATGAGTGGATTTAGGTACGACGATTCTAAGTGAAATAAGTCACACAGAAAAAGACACTTATCATTAAGATATCACTTATAGAGGGAATGTAAAAACCAATACCCTTGAACTGAATTACAAAACAGAACAGAGTCACACGGTTAGAAAACACACTATGGCTGCCTAACGGGAAAGGTGAGGTGGGGTGATGCATAAAACAAGGGTTTCAAATTAGCTCAGAAACCGTTCCATAAACCCAATACGTAATAGACAAGACCTACTCCTTGCTCAGGGAACTGGACTCAACACCCCCTATTCACCGCCCAAGAATATATCTGACTAGTAAGAATCTTAAAACCTATGTATTGATATCTCTCTGTAAGTGAGTCAAGTGGGTGTAAAGCTGCATAAACACAGCAGTGAAAAGCAGCTAAACCCCATTATAAAACTCAATTAATTTTAAATACCCGTGAAACAAAGACAGTGAAAGAGAGAGAAATTCTTACAAAATTCGTTCAGGGGCTGTGATGCCACCTGGATTGACCATATCTAGACCCGCAGCTGATTGAGACATAAGGGTGGACACTCTTGGGGCTGAGAGGTTTGGTGAGGTTGGGTGAGCAAACGCAGACGCTTTAAAGTAATACTGCGTGGTACCCATCCCATGGGTCCCAAATCTCCAGGTTCAAGGGCATCTTCCTACATCGAAAACATGCATGAGAAACCCAGAAGATGGTCCACCGAGTGATCGGGAAAGTTTTTTAAAACGCACCTCATTTCTCATCTCCTTGTGCTCGGGTTCGCCATTCCAGCCGCTTTACTAGCAATCTCCCTCCTTGGAGAATCAGCACCTTTAACCTCCTGTTCCATACAGGTTGCAATTTGTCCTGAGGATGAACGGGAAGAGGGGGAACCAATGAGAGACTAGCTCTAGGTGTTGGGACAGGCACAGCTCACTCTTTTTTCCCATCAGGAAGAAGAATTAACCACAAGCTCAGTCTGCCGCCCGGAAGCAGAATAGGGCCTAAAGCAATCCTGCGCTTTTGCGGCCAGCTCCCAAGAGGGCGAATTGAAAAATGGAGCTCAGGGGCACTGCAATTCACAAACCTGCAGACTTATAAATGATAACTCTCGTCTACAAATTTATTGAGGGAAGGCAACAAAGAGGATTTGAAAGCAAGGCAGAATGGCAGGAAACAGATTTCAGGAGGCAGATTCGAATCGCCTTTAAAGCACAGGAAAAGCGGCAAAACCTCGACAATGATGCCCTTGGCCAAAAAGGGCGTATGCGTTTTTTCCTGAATATATTCAGGAAAAAACGCATACGCCCTTTTTGGCCAACCAAGCAACCTGGAAAGGCAAATCAGCGCTACAAAGAAGTCTCGCTTCCCATCGGTCAAAAGGGCCATGCTGAATAAAGGGTCAAAACCAGAAATGCAGGACAGGCCACGGAGAAACGGGAGCCTTGCTACGCTGATGGGCGGGATGTAAATTGCCAACAGCCACTCTGGAGAAGTGTACGGTGTGTCCTGAAACATTTACAAAACTCAGCTTAGAGAGCATAGGGCACTTCCACTGATGGGCGTATACATTGGGAAAACTAAAAATCAGCAAGACACAAGCACCCCAAAATTTAGGGCTGCTCTGTTGACAAGAACCTCCACTTCGTTACACCTTAAATATCCCAGGAAAGAGAAAAATGGATAAAGATGTTGTGCTCCTTATGTACAATGGAATATCACTCAGCCATGAAATCAACGTCATAAGGCTAGTAGCAGCATGATGAGTGGATTTAGGTACGACGATTCTAAGTGAAATAAGTCACACAGAAAAAGACACTTATCATGAGATATCACTTATAGAGGGAATGTAAAAACCGCTACCCTTGAACTGAATTACAAAACAGAACAGAGTCACACGGTTAGAAAACACACTATGGCTGCCTAACGGGAAAGGTGAGGTGGGGTGATGCATAAAACAAGGGTTTCAAATTAGCTCAGATACCGTTCCATAAACCCAATACGTAATAGACAAGACCTACTCCTTGCTCAGGGAACTGGACTCAACACCCCCTATTCACCGCCCAAGAATATATCTGACTAGTAAGAATCTTAAATCCCATGTATTGATATCTCTCTGTAAGTCAGTCAAGTGGGTGTAAAGCGGCATAAACACAGCAGTGAAAAGCAGCTAAACCCCATTATAAAAAATAATTACTTTTAAAAACCCGTGAAGCAAAGACAATGAAAAAGAGAGAAATTCTTATAAAATTCGTTCAGGGGCTGTGATGCCACCTGGATTCACCATATCTAGACCCACACCTGATTGAGACATAAGGGTGGACACTCTTGGGGCTGAGAGGTTTGGTGAGATTGGGTGACCAAACGCAGACACTTTAAAGTAATACTGCGTGGTACCCATCCCATGGGTCCCAAATCTCCAGGTTCAAGGGCATCTTCCTACATCGAAACCATGCATGAGAAACCCAGAAGAAGTTACACCGTGTGAACGGGAAAGGTTTCTAAAACGCACCTCATTTCTCATCTCCTTGTACTCGGGTACGCCATTCCAGCCGCTTTACTAGCAATCTCCCACCTTGGAGAATCAGCACCTTTAACCTCCTGTTCCATACAGGTTTCAATTTGTCCTGACTATGTACGGGAAGAGGGAGAACCAATGAGAGACTAGCTCTAGGTGTTGGGACAGGCACAGGTCACTCTATTTTCCCATCAGGAAGAAGAATTAACCGCAAGCTCAGTCTGCTGACTGGAACCAGAATAGGGCCTGAAGGAATCCAGCGCTTTTGCGGCTAGCTCCCAAAAAAGCGAGTTGAAAAATGGAGCTCAGGGTCACTGCAACTCACAAACCTGCAGAGTTATAAATGTTAACTCTCGTCCACAAATAGATTGAGGGAAAGCAACGAAGAGGATTTGAACGCAAGGCAGAATTGCAGGAAACAAATTTCAGGAGGCCGATTCGAATCACCTTTAAAGCACAGGAAAAGTGGGAAAACCTCGACAATGATGCCCTTGGCCAAAAAGGGCGTATGCGTTTTTTCCTGAATATATTCAGGAAAAAACGCATACGCCCTTTTTGGCCAACCAAGCAACCTGGAAAGGCAAATCAGGGCTACAAAGAAGTCTCGCTTCCCATCGGTCAAAAGGGCCATGCTGAATAAAGTGTCAAAACCAGAAATGCAGGAAAGGCCACGGAGAAACGGGAGCCTTGCTACGCTGATGGGCGGGATGTAAATTGCCAACAGCCACTCTGGAGAAGTGTACGGTGTGTCCTGAAACATTTACAAAACTCAGTTTAGAGAGCATAGGGCACTTCCACTCATGGGCGTATAAATTGGGAAAACTAAAAATCAGCAAGACACAAACACCCCAAAGTTTAGGGCTGCTCTGTTGACAAGAACCTCCACTTTGTTACACCTTAAATATCTCACGAAAGAGAAAAATGGATAAAGAAGTTGTGGTCCATATGTACAATGGAATATCACTCAGCCATGAAATCAACGTCATAAGGCTTGTAGCAGCATGATGAGTGGATTTAGGTACGACGATTCTAAGTGAAATAAGTCACACAGAAAAAGACACTTATCATAAGATATCACTTATAGAGGGAATGTAAAAACCAATACCCTTGAACTGAATTACAAAACAGAACAGAGTCACACGGTTAGAAAACACACTATGGCTGCCTAACGGGAAAGGTGAGGTGGGGTGATGCATAAAACAAGGGTTTCAAATTAGCTCAGATACCGTTCCATAAACCCAATACGTAATAGACAAGACCTACTCCTTGCTCAGGGAACTGGACTCAACACCCCCTATTCACCGCCCAAGAATATATCTGACTAGTAAGAATCTTAAAACCTATGTATTGATATCTCTCTGTAAGTGAGTCAAGTGGGTGTAAAGCTGCATAAACACAGCAGTGAACAGCAGCTAAACCCCATTATAAAACTCAATTAATTTTAAATACCCGTGAAACAAAGACAGTGAAAGAGAGAGAAATTCTTACATAATTCGTTCAGGGGTTGTGATGCCACCTGGATTGACCATATCTAGACCCGCAGCTGATTGAGACATAAGGGTGGACACTCTTGGGGCTGAGAGGTTTGGTGAGGTTGGGTGAGCAAACGCAGACGCTTTAAAGTAATACTGCGTGGTACCCATCCCATGGGTCCCAAATATCCAGGTTCAAGGGCATCTTCCTACATCGAAAACATGCATGAGAAACCCAGAAGATGGTCCACCGAGTGATCGGGAAAGTTTTTTAAAACGCACCTCATTTCTCATCTCCTTGTGCTCGGGTTCGCCATTCCAGCCGCTTTACTAGCAATCTCCCTCCTTGGAGAATCAGCACCTTTAACCTCCTGTTCCATACAGGTTGCAATTTGTCCTGAGGATGAACGGGAAGAGGGGGAACCAATGAGAGACTAGCTCTACGTGTTGGGACAGGCACAGGTCACTCTTTTTTCCCATCAGGAAGAAGAATTAACCACAAGCTCAGTCTGCCGCCCGGAAGCAGAATAGGGCCTAAAGCAATCCTGCGCTTTTGCGGCCAGCTCCCAAGAGAGCGAGTTGAAAAATGGAGCTCAGGGGCACTGCAATTCACAAACCTGCAGACTTATAAATGATAACTCTCGTCTACAAATTGATTGAGGGAAGGCAACAAAGAGGATTTGAAAGCAAGGCAGAATGGCAGGAAACAGATTTCAGGAGGCAGATTCGAATCGCCTTTAAAGCACAGGAAAAGCGGCAAAACCTCGACAATGATGCCCTTGGCCAAAAAGGGCGTATGCGTTTTTTCCTGAATATATTCAGGAAAAAACGCATACGCCCTTTTTGGCCAACCAAGCAACCTGGAAAGGCAAATCAGCGCTACAAAGAAGTCTCGCTTCCCATCGGTCAAAAGGGCCATGCTGAATAAAGGGTCAAAACCAGAAATGCAGGACAGGCCACGGAGAAACGGGAGCCTTGCTACGCTGATGGGCGGGATGTAAATTGCCAACAGCCACTCTGGAGAAGTGTACGGTGTGTCCTGAAACATTTACAAAACTCAGCTTAGAGAGCATAGGGCACTTCCACTCATGGGCGTATACATTGGGAAAACTAAAAATCAGCAAGACACAAGCACCCCAAAGTTTAGGGCTGCTCTGTTGACAAGAACCTCCACCTTGTTACACCTTAAATATCCCACGAAAGAGAAAAATGGATAAAGAAGTTGTGGTCCTTATGTACAATGGAATATCACTCAGCCATGAAATCAACGTCATAAGGCTAGTAGCAGCATGATGAGTGGATTTAGGTACGACGATTCTAAGTGCAATAAGTCACACAGAAAAAGACACTTATCATAAGATATCACTTATAGAGGGAATGTAAAAACCAATACCCTTGAACTGAATTACAAAACAGAACAGAGTCACACGGTTAGAAAACACACTATGGCTGCCTAACGGGAAAGGTGAGGTGGGGTGATGCATAAAACAAGGGTTTCAAATTAGCTCAGATACCGTTCCATAAACCCAATACGTAATAGACAAGACCTACTCCTTGCTCAGGGAACTGGACTCAACACCCCCTATTCACCGCCCAAGATTATATCTGACTAGTAAGAATCTTAAAACCTATGTATTGATATCTCTCTGTAAGTGAGTCAAGTGGGTGTAAAGCTGCATAAACACAGCAGTGAAAAGCAGCTAAACCCCATTATAAAACTCAATTAATTTTAAAAACCCGTGAAACAAAGACAGTGAAAGGGAGATAAATTCTTACAAAATTCGTTCAGGCGCTGTGATGCCACCTGGATTGACCATATCTAGACCCGCAGCTGATTGAGACATAAGGGTGGACACTCTTGGGGCTGAGGGGTTTGGTGAGGTTCGGTGAGCAAACGCAGACGCTTTAAAGTAATACTGCGTGGTACCCATCCCATGGGTGCCAAATCTCCAGGTTCAAGGGCATCTTCCTACATCGAAAACATGCATGAGAAACCCAGAAGATGGTCCACTGAGTGATCAGGAAAGGTTTCTAAAACGCACCTCATTTCTCATCTCCTTGTGCTCGACTTCGTCATTCCAGCCGCTTTACTAGCAATCTCCCTCGTTGGAGAATCAGCACCTTTAACCTCCTGTTCCATACAGGTGGCAATTTGAACTGAGGATGAACGGGAAGACGGGGAACCAATGAGAGACTAGCTCTAGGTGTTGGGACAGGCACAGGTCACTCTTTTTTCCCATCAGGAAGAAGAATTAACCACAAGCTCAGTCTGCCGCCCGGAAGCAGAATAGGGCTTAAAGCAATCCTGCGCTTTTGCGGCCAGCTCCCAAGAGAGCGAGTTGAAAAATGGAGCTCAGGGGCACTGCAATTCACAAACCTGCAGAGTTATAAATGATAACTCTCGTCTACAAATATATTGAGGGAAGGCAACGAAGAGGATTTGAAAGCAAGGCAGAATTGCAGGAAACAGATTTCAGGAGGCAGATTCGAATCGCCTTTAAAGCACAGGAAATGCGGCAAAACCTCGACAATGATGCCCTTGGCCAAAAAGGGCGTATGCGTTTTTTCCTGAATATATTCAGGAAAAAACGTACACGCCTTTTTTGGCCGTCCAAGCATCCTGGAAAGGCAAATCAGCGGTACAAAGAAGTTTCGCTTCCCATCGGTCAATAGGGACATGCTGAATAAAGTGTCAAAACCAAAAACGCAGGACAGGCCATGGAGAAACGGAAGCCTTGCTACGCTGATGGGCGGGATGTAAATTGCCAACAGCCACTCTGGAGAATTGTACGGTGTGTCCTGAAACATCTACAAAACTCAGCCTAGAGAGCATAGGGCACTACCACTCATGGGCGTATAAATTGGGAAAACCAAAAATCAGCAAGACACAAGCACCCCAAAGTTTAGGGCTGCTCTGTTGACAAGAACCTCCACTTCGTTGCACCTTAAATATCCCAGGAAAGAGAAAAATGGATAAAGAAGTTGTGGTCCTTATGTACAATGGAATATCACTCAGCCATGAAATCAACGTCATAAGGCTAGTAGCAGCATGATGAGTGGATTTACGTACGACGATTCTAAGTGAAATAAGTCACACAGAAAAAGACACTTATCATAAGATATCACTTATAGAGGGAATGTAAAAACCGCTACGCTTGAACTGAATTACAAAACAGAACAGAGTCACACGGTTAGAAAACACACTATGGCTGCTTAACGGGAAAGGTGAGGTGGGGTGATGCATAAAACAAGGGTTTCAAATTAGCTCAGATACCGTTCCATAAACCCAATACGTAATAGACAAGACCTACTCCTTGCTCAGTGAACTGGACTCAACACCCCCTATTCACCGCCCAAGAATGTATCTGACTAGTAAGAATCTTAAATCCCATGTATTGATATCTCTCTGTAAGTCAGTCAAGTGGGTGTAAAGCGGCATAAACACAGCAGTGAAAAGCAGCTAAACCCCATTATAAAAAATAATTACTTTTAAAAACCCGTGAAGCAAAGACAATGAAAAAGAGAGAAATTCTTATAAAATTCGTTCAGGGGCTGTGATGCCACCTGGATTCACCATATCTAGACCCACACCTGATTGAGACATAAGGGTGGACACTCTTGGGGCTGAGAAGTTTGGTGAGATTGGGTGACCAAACGCAGACACTTTAAAGTAATACTGCGTGGTACCCATCCCATGGGTCCCAAATCTCCAGGTTCAAGGGCATCTTCCTACATCGAAACCATGCATGAGAAACCCAGAAGAAGTTACACCGTGTGAACGGGAAAGGTTTCTAAAACGCACCTCATTTCTCATCTCCTTGTGCTCGGGTACGCCATTCCAGCCGCTTTACTAGCAATCTCCCACCTTGGAGAATCAGCACCTTTAACCTCCTGTTCCATACAGGTTTCAATTTGTCCTGACTATGTACGGGAAGAGGGAGAACCAATGAGAGACTAGCTCTAGGTGTTGGGACAGGCACAGGTCACTCTATTTTCCCATCAGGAAGAAGAATTAACCGCAAGCTCAGTCTGCTGACTGGAACCAGAATAGGGCCTGAAGGAATCCAGCGCTTTTGCGGCTAGCTCCCAAAAAACCGAGTTGAAAAATGGAGCTCAGGGTCACTGCAACTCACAAACCTGCAGAGTTATAAATGTTAACTCTCGTCCACAAATAGATTGAGGGAAAGCAACGAAGAGGATTTGAACGCAAGGCAGAATTGCAGGAAACAAATTTCAGGAGGCAGATTCGAATCGCCTTTAAAGCACAGGAAAAGTGGGAAAACCTCGACAATGATGCACTTGGCCAAAAAGGGCGTATGCGTTTTTTCCTGAATATATTCAGGAAAAAAACGCATACGCCCTTTTTGGCCAACCAAGCAACCTGGAAAGACAAATCAGGGCTACAAAGAAGTCTCGCTTCCCATCGGTCAAAAGGGCCATGCTGAATAAAGTGTCAAAACCAGAAATGCAGGAAAGGCCACGGAGAAACGGGAGCCTTGCTACGCTGATGGGCGGGATGTAAATTGCCAACAGCCACTCTGGAGAAGTGTACGGTGTGTCCTGAAACATTTACAAAACTCAGCTTAGAGAGCATAGGGCACTTCCACTCATGGGCGTATAAATTGGGAAAACTAAAAATCAGCAAGACACAAGCACCCCAAAGTTTAGGGCTGCTCTGTTGACAAGAACCTCCACTTTGTTACACCTTAAATATCCCACGAAAGAGAAAAATGGATAAAGAAGTTGTGGTCCTTATGTACAATGGAATATCACTCAGCCATGAAATCAACGTCATAAGGCTAGTAGCAGCATGATGAGTGGATTTAGGTACGACGATTCTAAGTGAAATAATTCACACAGAAAAAGACACTTATCATAAGATATCACTTATAGAGGGAATGTAAAAACCAATACCCTTGAACTGAATTACAAAACAGAACAGAGTCACACGTTTAGAAAACACACTATGGCTGCCTAACGGGAAAGGTGAGGTGGGGTGATGCATAAAACAAGGGTTTCAAATTAGCTCAGATACCGTTCCATAAACCCAATATGTAATAGAGAAGACCTACTCCTTGCTCAGTGAACTGGACTCAACACCCCCTATTCACCGCCCAAGAATATATCTGACTAGTAAGAATCTTAAAACCTATGTATTGATATCTCTCTGTAAGTGAGTCAAGTGGGTGTAAAGCTGCATAAACACAGTAGTGAAAAGCAGCTAAACCCCATTATAAAACTCAATTAATTTTAAAAACCCGTGAAACAAAGACAGTGAAAGAGAGAGAAATTCTTACAAAATTCGTTCAGGGGCTGTGATGCCACCTGGATTGACCATATCCTGACCTGCATCTGATTGAGACATAAGGGTGGACACTCTTGGGGCTGAGAGGTTTGGTGAGGTTGGGTGAGTAAACGCAGACGCTTTAAAGTAATACTGCGTGGTACCCATCCCATGGGTCCCAAATCTCCAGGTTCAAGGGCATCTTCCTACATCGAAAACATGCATGAGAAACCCAGAAGACGGTACACCGAGTGATCGGGAAAGGTTTCTAAAACGCACCTCATTTCTCATCTCCTTGTGCTCGGGTTCGCCATTCCAGCCGCTTTACTTGCAATCTCCCTCCTTAGAGAATCAGCACCTTTAACCTCCTGTTCCCTACAGGTTGCTATGTGTTCTGAGGATGAACGGGAAGAGGGGGAACCAATGAGAGACTAGCTCTAGGTGTTGGGACAGGCACAGGTCACTCTTTTTTCCCATCAGGAAGAAGAATTAACCACAAGCTCAGTCTGCCGCCCGGAAGCAGAATAGGGCCTAAAGCAATCCTGCGCTTTTGCGGCCAGCTCCCAAGAGAGCGAGTTGAAAAATGGAGCTCAGGGGCACTGCAATTCACAAACCTGCAGACTTATAAATGATAACTCTCGTCTACAAATTTATTGAGGGAAGGCAACAAAGAGGATTTCAAAGCAAGGCAGAATGGCAGGAAACAGATTTCAGGAGGCAGATTCGAATCGCCTTTAAAGCACAGGAAAAGCGGCAAAACCTCGACAATGATGCCCTTGGCCAAAAAGGGCGTATGCATTTTTTTCCTGAATATATTCAGGAAAAAAACGCATACGCCCTTTTTGGCCAACCAAGCAACCTGGAAAGGCAAATCAGCGCTACAAAGAAGTCTCGCTTCCCATCGGTCAAAAGGGCCATGCTGAATAAAGGGTCAAAACCAGAAATGCAGGACAGGCCACGGAGAAACGGGAGCCTTGCTACGCTGATGGGCGGGATGTAAATTGCCAACAGCCACTCTGGAGAAGTGTACGGTGTGTCCTGAAACATTTACAAAACTCAGCTTAGAGAGCATAGGGCACTTCCACTCATGGGCGTATACATTGGGAAAACTAAAAATCAGCAAGACACAAGCACCCCAAAGTTTAGGGCTGCTCTGTTGACAAGAACCTCCACTTCGTTACACCTTAAATATCCCAGGAAAGAGAAAAATGGATAAAGATGTTGTGCTCCTTATGTACAATGGAATATCACTCAGCCATGAAATCAACGTCATAAGGCTAGTAGCAGCATGATGAGTGGATTTAGGTACGACGATTCTAAGTGAAATAAGTCACACAGAAAAAGACACTTATCATAAGATATCACTTATAGAGGGAATGTAAAAACCGCTACCCTTGAACTGAATTACAAAACAGAACAGAGTCACACGGTTAGAAAACACACTATGGTTGCTAACGGGAAAGGTGAGGTGGGGTGATGCATAAAACAAGGGTTTCAAATTAGCTCAGATACCGTTCCATAAACCCAATACGTAATAGACAAGACCTACTCCTTGCTCAGGGAACTGGACCCAACACCCCCTATTCACCGCCCAAGAATATATCTGACTAGTAAGAATCTTAAAACCTATGTATTGATATCTCTCTGTAAGTGAGTCAAGTGGGTGTAAAGCTGCATAAACACAGCAGTGAAAAGCAGCTAACCCCATTATAAAACTCAATTAATTTTAAAAACCCGTGAAACAAAGACAGTGAAAGAGAGAGAAATTCTTACAAAATTCGTTCAGGGGCTGTGATGCCACCTGGATTGACCATATCTAGACCTGCAGGTGATTGAGACATAAGGGTGGACACTCTTGGGGCTGAGAGGTTTGGTGAGGTTGGGTGAGCAAACGCAGACGCTTTAAAGTAATACTGCGTGGTACCCATCCCATGGGTACCAAATCTCCAGGTTCAAGGGCATCTTCCTACATCGAAAACATACATGAGAAACCCAGAAGATGGTCCACCGAGTGATCAGGAAAGGTTTCTAAAACACACCTCATTTCTCATCTCCTTGTGCTCGGGTTCGCCATTCCAGCCGCTTTACTAGCAATCTCCCTCCTTGGAGAATCAGCACCTTTAACCTCCTGTTCCATACAGGTTGCAATTTGTCCTGAGGATGAACGGGAAGAGGGGGAACCAATGAGAGACTAGCCCTAGGTGTTGGGACAGGCACAGGTCACTCTTTTTTCCCATCAGGAAGAAGAATTAACCACAAGCTCAGTCTGCCGCCCGGAAGCAGAATAGGGCCTAAAGCAATCCTGCGCTTTTGCGGCCAGCTCCCAAGAGAGCGAGTTGAAAAATGGAGCTCAGGGGCACTGCAATTCACAAACCTGCAGACTTATAAATGATAACTCTCGTCTACAAATATATTGAGGGAAGGCAACGAAGAGGATTTGAAAGCAAGGCAGAATTGCAGGAAACAGATTTCAGGAGGCAGATTCGAATCGCCTTTAAAGCACAGGAAAAGCGGCAAAACCTCGACAATGATGCCCTTGGCCAAAAAGGGCGTATGCGTTTTTTCCTGAATATATTCAGGAAAAAACGTACACGCCTTTTTTGGCCGTCCAAGCATCCTGGAAAGGCAAATCAGCGGTACAAAGAAGTTTCGCTTCCCATCGGTCAATAGGGACATGCTGAATAAAGTGTCAAAACCAAAAACGCAGGACAGGCCATGGAGAAACGGAAGCCTTGCTACGCTGATGGGCGGGATGTAAATTGCCAACAGCCACTCTGGAGAATTGTACGGTGTGTCCTGAAATATCTACAAAACTCAGCCTAGAGAGCATAGGGCACTACCACTCATGGGCGTATAAATTGGGAAAACCAAAAATCAGCAAGACACAAGCACCCCAAAGTTTAGGGCTGCTCTGTTGACAAGAACCGCCACTTCGTTGCACCTTAAATATCCCAGGAAAGAGAAAAATGGATAAAGAAGTTGTGGTCCTTATGTACAATGGAATATCACTCAGCCATGAAATCAACGTCATAAGGCTAGTAGCAGCATGATGAGTGGATTTAGGTACGACGATTCTAATTGAAATAAGTCACACAGAAAAAGACACTTATCATGAGATATCACTTATACAGGGAATGTAAAAACCGCTACCCTTGAACTGAATTACAAAACAGAACAGAGTCACACGGTTAGAAAACACACTATGGCTGCCTAACGGGAAAGGTGAGGTGGGGTGATGCATAAAACAAGGGTTTCAAATTAGCTCAGATACCGTTCCATAAACCCAATATGTAATAGACAAGACCTACTCCTTGCTCAGGGAACTGGACTCAACACCCCCTATTCACCGCCCAAGAATATATCTGACTAGTAATAATCTTAAAACTTATGTATTGATAACTCTCTGTAAGTGAGTCAAGTGGGTGTAAAGCTGCATAAACACATCAGTGAAAAGCAGATAAACCCCATTATAAAACTCAATTAATTTTAAAAACCCGTGAAACAAAGACAGTGAAAGAGAGAGAAATTCTTACAAAATTCGTTCAGGGGCTGTGATGCCACCTGGATTGACCATATCTAGACCTGCAGCTGATTGAGACATAAGGGTGGACACTCTTGGGGCTGAGAGGTTTGGTGAGGTTGGGTGAGCAAACGCAGACGCTTTAAAGTAATACTGCGTGGTACCCATCCCATGGGTCCCAAATCTCCAGGTTCAAGGGCATCTTCCTACATCGAAAACATGCATGAGAAACCCAGAAGATGGTCCACCGAGTGATCGGGAAAGGTTTCTAAAACGCACCTCATTTCTCATCTCCTTGTGCTCGGGTTCGCCATTCCAGCCGCTTTACTAGCAATCTCCCTCCTTGGAGAATCAGCACCTTTAACCTCCTGTTCCATACAGGTTGCAATTTGTCCTGAGGATGAACGGGAAGAGGGGGAACCAATGAGAGACTAGCTCTAGGTGTTGGGACAGGCACAGGTCACTCTATTTTCCCATCAGGAAGAAGAATTAACCACAAGCTCAGTCTGCCGCCCGGAAGCAGAATAGGGCCTAAAGCAATCCTGCGCTTTTGCGGCCAGCTCCCAAGAGAGCGAGTTGAAAAATGGAGCTCAGGGGCACTGCAATTCACAAACCTGCAGACTTATAAATGATAACTCTCGTCTACAAATATATTGAGGGAAGGCAACAAAGAGGATTTGAAAGCAAGGCAGAATTGCAGGAAACAGATTTCAGGAGGCAGATTCGAATCGCCTTTAAAGCACAGGAAAAGCGGCAAAACCTCGACAATGATGCCCTTGGCCAAAAAGGGCGTATGCGTTTTTTCCTGAATATATTAAGGAAAAAACGCATACGCCCTTTTTGGCCAACCAAGCAACCTGGAAAGGCAAATCAGCACTACAAAGAAGTCTCGCTTCCCATCGGTCAAAAGGGCCATGCTGAATAAAGGGTCAAAACCAGAAATGCAGGACAGGCCACGGAGAAACGGGAGCCTTGCTACGCTGATGGGCGGGATGTAAATTGCCAACAGCCACTCTGGAGAAGTGTACGGTGTGTCCTGAAACATTTACAAAACTCAGCTTAGAGAGCATAGGGCACTTCCACTCATGGGCGTATACATTGGGAAAACTAAAAATCAGCAAGACACAAGCACCCCAAAGTTTAGGGCTGCTCTGTTGACAAGAACCTCCACTTCGTTACACCTTAAATATTCCAGGAAAGACAAAAATGGATAAAGATGTTGTGCTCCTTATGTACAATGGAATATCACTCAGCCATGAAATCAACGTCATAAGGCTAGTAGCAGCATGATGAGTGGATTTAGGTACGACGATTCTAATTGAAATAAGTCACACAGAAAAAGACACTTATCATGAGATATCACTTATACAGGGAATGTAAAAACCGCTACCCTTGAACTGAATTACAAAACAGAACAGAGTCACACGGTTAGAAAACACACTATGGCTGCCTAACGGGAAAGGTGAGGAGGGGTGATGCATAAAACAAGGGTTTCAAATTAGGTCAGATACCGTTCCATAAACCCAATACGTAATAGACAAGACCTACTCCTTGCTCAGGGAACTGGACTCAACACCCCCTATTCACCACCCAAGAATATATCTGACTAGTAAGAATCTTAAAACCTATGTATTGATATCTCTCTGTAAGTGAGTCAAGTGGGTGTAAAGCTGCATAAACACAGCAGTGAAAAGCAGCTAAACCCCATTATAAAACTCAATTAATTTTAAAAACCCGTGAAACAAAGACAGTGAAAGAGAGAGAAATTCTTACAAAATTCGTTCAGGGGCTGTGATGCCACCTGGATTGACCATATCTAGACCTGCAGCTGATTGAGACATAAGGGTGGACACTCTTGGGGCTGAGAGGTTTGGTGAGGTTGGGTGAGCAAACACAGACGCTTTAAAGTAATACTGCGTGGTACCCATCCCATGGGTCCCAAATCTCCAGGTTCAAGGGCATCTTCCTACATCGAAAACATGCATGAGAAACCCAGAAGATGGTCCACCGAGTGATCGGGAAAGGTTTCTAAAACGCACCTCATTTCTCATCTCCTTGTGCCTGGGTTCGCCATTCCAGCCGCTTTACTAGCAATCTCCCTCCTTGGAGAATCAGCACCTTTAACCTCCTGTTCCATACAGGTTGCAATTTGTCCTGAGGATGAACGGGAAGAGGGCGAACCAATGAGAGACTAGCTCTAGGTGTTGGGACAGGCACAGGTCACTCTATTTTCCCATCAGGAAGAAGAATTAACCACAAGCTCAGTCTGCCGCCCGGAAGCAGAATAGGGCCTAAAGCAATCCTGCGCTTTTGCGGCCAGCTCCCAAGAGAGCGAGTTGAAAAATGGAGCTCAGGGGCACTGCAATTCACAAACCTGCAGACTTATAAATGATAACTCTCGTCTACAAATATATTGAGGGAAGGCAACGAAGAGGATTTGAAAGCAAGGCAGAATTGCAGGAAACAGATTTCAGGAGGCAGATTCGAATCGCCTTTAAAGCACAGGAAAAGCGGCAAAACCTCGACAATGATGCCCTTGGCCAAAAAGGGCGTATGCGTTTTTTCCTGAATATATTCAGGAAAAAACGCATACGCCCTTTTTGGCCAACCAAGCAACCTGGAAAGGCAAATCAGCGCTACAAAGAAGTCTCGCTTCCCATCGGTCAAAAGGGCAATGCTGAATAAAGTGTCAAAACCAGAAATGCAGGACAGGCCACGGAGAAACGGGAGCCTTGCTACGCTGATGGGCGGGATTTAAATTGCCAACAGCCACTCTGGAGAAGTGTACGGTGTGTCCTGAAACATTTACAAAACTCAGCTTAGAGAGCATAGGGCACTTCCACTCATGGGCGTATAAATTGGGAAAAGTAAAAATCAGCAAGACACAAGCACCCCAAAGTTTAGGGCTGCTCTGTTGACAAGAATCTCCACATCGTTACACCTTAAATATCCCAGGAAAGAGAAAAATGGATAAAGAAGTTGTGGTCCTTATGTACAATGGAACATCACTCAGCCATGAAATCAACGTCATAAGGCTAGTAGCAGCATGATGAGTGGATTTAGGTACGACGATTCTAAGTCAAATAAGTCACACAGAAAAAGACACTTATCATAAGATATCACTTATAGAGGGAATGTAAAAACCGCTACCCTTGAACTGAATTACAAAACAGAACAGAGTCACACGGTTAGAAAACACACTATGGCTGCCTAACGGGAAAGGTGAGGTGGGGTGATGCATAAAACAAGGGTTTCAAATTAGCTCAGATACCGTTCCATAAACCCAATAAGTAATAGACAAGACCTACTCCTTGCTCAGGGAACTGGACTCAACACCCCCTATTCACCGCCCAAGAATATATCTGACTAGTAAGAATCTTAAAACCTATGTATTGATATCTCTCTGTAAGTGAGTCAAGTGGGTGTAAAGCTGCATAAACACAGCAGTGAAAAGCAGCTAAACCCCATTATAAAACTCAATTAATTTTAAAAACCCGTGAAACAAAGACAGTGAAAGAGAGAGAAATTCTTACAAAATTCGTTCAGGGCCTGTGATGCCACCTGGATTGACCATATCTAGACCTGCAGCTGATTGAGACATAAGGGTGGACACTCTTGGGGCTGAGAGATTTGGTGAGGTTGGGTGAGCAAACGCAGACGCTTTAAAGTAATACTGCGTGGTACCCATCCCATGGGTCCCAAATCTCAAGGTTCAAGGGCATCTTCCTACATCGAAAACATGCATGAGAAACCCAGAAGATGGTACACCGAGTGATCAGGAAAGGTTTCTAAAACACACCTCATTTCTCATCTCCTTGTGCTCGGGTTCGCCATTCCAGCCGCTTTACTAGCAATCTCCCTCCTTGGAGAATCAGCACCTTTAACCTCCTGTTCCATACAGGTTGCAATTTGTCCTGAGGATGAACGGGAAGAGGGGGAACCAATGAGAGACTAGCTCTAGGTGTTGGGACAGGCACAGGTCACTCTTTTTTCCCTTCAGGAAGAAGAATTAACCACAAGCTCAGTCTGCCGCCCGGAAGCAGAATAGGGCCTAAAGCAATCCTGCGCTTTTGCGGCCAGCTCCCAAGAGAGCGAGTTGAAAAATGGAGCTCAGGGGCACTGCAATTCACAAACCTGCAGACTTATAAATGATAACTCTCGTCTACAAATATATTGAGGGAAGGCAACGAAGAGGATTTGAAAGCAAGGCAGAATGGCAGGAAACAGATTTCAGGAGGCAGATTCGAATCGCCTTTAAAGCACAGGAAAAGCGGCAAAACCTCGACAATGATGCCCTTGGCCAAAAAGGGCGTATGCGTTTTTTCCTGAATATATTCAGGAAAAAACGCATACGCCCTTTTTGGCCAACCAAGCAACCTGGAAAGGCAAATCAGCGCTACAAAGAAGTCTCGCTTCCCTTCGGTCAAAAGGGCCATGCTGAATAAAGTGTCAAAACCAGAAATGCAGGACAGGCCACGGAGAAACGGGAGCCTTGCTACGCTGATGGGCGGGATTTAAATTGCCAACAGCCACTCTGGAGAAGTGTACGGTGTGTCCTGAAACATTTACAAAACTCAGCTTAGAGAGCATAGGGCACTTCCACTCATGGGCGTATAAATTGGGAAAAGTAAAAATCAGCAAGACACAAGCACCCCACAGTTTAGGGCTGCTCTGTTGACAAGAATCTCCACATCGTTACACCTTAAATATCCCAGGAAAGAGAAAAATGGATAAAGAAGTTGTGGTCCTTATGTACAATGGAACATCACTCAGCCATGAAATCAACGTCATAAGGCTAGTAGCAGCATGATGAGTGGATTTAGGTACGACGATTCTAAGTGAAATAAGTCACACAGAAAAAGACACTTATCATAAGATATCACTTATAGACGGAATGTAAAAACCGCTACCCTTGAACTGAATTACAAAACAGAACAGAGTCACACGGTTAGAAAACACACTATGGCTGCCTAACGGGAAAGGTGAGGTGGGGTGATGCATAAAACAAGGGTTTCAAATTAGCTCAGATACCGTTCCATAAACCCAATAAGTAATAGACAAGACCTACTCCTTGCTCAGGGAACTGGACTCAACACCCCCTATTCACCGCCCAAGAATATATCTGACTAGTAAGAATCTTAAAACCTATGTATTGATATCTCTCTGTAAGTGAGTCAAGTGGGTGTAAAGCTGCATAAACACAGCAGTGAAAAGCAGCTAAACCCCATTATAAAACTCAATTAATTTTAAAAACCCGTGAAACAAAGACAGTGAAAGAGAGAGAAATTCTTACAAAATTCGTTCAGGGGCTGTGATGCCACCTGGATTGACCATATCTAGACCTGCAGCTGATTGAGACATAAGGGTGGACACTCTTGGGGCTGAGAGGTTTGGTGAGGTTGGGTGAGCAAACGCAGACGCTTTACAGTAATACTGCGTGGTACCCATCCCATGGGTCCCAAATCTCCAGGTTCAAGGGCATCTTCCTACATCGAAAACATGCATGAGAAACCCAGAAGATGGTCCACCGAGTGATCAGGAAAGGTTTCTAAAACACACCTCATTTCTCATCTCCTTGTGCTCGGGTTCGCCATTCCAGCCGCTTTACTAGCAATCTCCCTCCTTGGAGAATCAGCACCTTTAACCTCCTGTTCCATACAGGTTGCAATTTGTCCTGAGGATGAACGGGAAGAGGGGGAACCAATGAGAGACTAGCTCTATGTGTTGGGACAGGCACAGGTCACTCTTTTTTCCCATCAGGAAGAAGAATTAACCACAAGCTCAGTCTGCCGCCCGGAAGCAGAATAGGGCTTAAAGCAATCCTGCGCATTTGCGGCCAGCTCCCAAGAGAGCGAGTTGAAAAATGGAGCTCAGGGGCACTGCAATTCACAAACCTGCAGACTTATAAATGATAACTCTCGTCTACAAATATATTGTGGGAAGGCAACGAAGAGGATTTGAAAGCAAGGCAGAATTGCAGGAAACAGATTTCAGGAGGCAGATTCGAATCGCCTTTAAAGCACAGGAAAAGCGGCAAAACCTCGACAATGATGTCCTTGGCCAAAAAGGGCGTATGCGTTTTTTCCTGAATATATTCAGGAAAAAACGTACACGCCTTTTTTGGCCGTCCAAGCATCCTGGAAAGGCAAATCAGCGGTATAAAGAAGTTTCGCTTCCCATCGGTCAATAGGGACATGCTGAATAAAGTGTCAAAACCAAAAACGCAGGACAGGCCATGGAGAAACGGAAGCCTTGCTACGCTGATGGGCGGGATGTAAATTGCCAACAGCCACTCTGGAGAATTGTACGGTGTGTCCTGAAACATCTACAAAACTCAGCCTAGAGAGCATAGGGCACTACCACTCATGGGCGTATAAATTGGGAAAACCAAAAATCAGCAAGACACAAGCACCCCAAAGTTTAGGGCTGCTCTGTTGACAAGAACCGCCACTTCGTTGCACCTTAAATATCCCAGGAAAGAGAAAAATGGATAAAGAAGTTGTGGTCCTTATGTACAATGGAATATCACTCAGCCATGAAATCAACGTCATAAGGCTAGTAGCAGCATGATGAGTGGATTTAGGTACGACGATTCTAAGTGAAATAAGTCACACAGAAAAAGACACTTATCATAAGATATCACTTATAGAGGGAATGTAAAAACCGCTACGCTTGAACTGAATTACAAAACAGAACAGAGTCACACGGTTAGAAAACACACTATGGCTGCTTAACGGGAAAGGTGAGGTGGGGTGATGCATAAAACAAGGGTTTCAAATTAGCTCAGATACCGTTCCATAAACCCAATACGTAATAGACAAGACCTACTCCTTGCTCAGTGAACTGGACTCAACACCCCCTATTCACCGCCCAAGAATGTATCTGACTAGTAAGAATCTTAAATCCCATGTATTGATATCTCTCTGTAAGTCAGTCAAGTGGGTGTAAAGCGGCATAAACACAGCAGTGAAAAGCAGCTAAACCCCATTATAAAAAATAATTACTTTTAAAAACCCGTGAAGTAAAGACAATGAAAGAGAGAGAAATTCTTGTAAAATTCCTTCAGGGGCTGTGATGCCACCTGGATTCACCATATCTAGACCCACACCTGATTGAGACATAAGGGTGGACACTCTTGGGGCTGAGAGGTTTGGTGAGATTGGGTGACCAAACGCAGACACTTTAAAGTAATACTGCGTGGTACCCATCCCATGGGTCCCAAATCTCCAGGTTCAAGGGCATCTTCCTACATCGAAACCATGCATGAGAAACCCAGAAGAAGTTACACCGTGTGAACGGGAAAGGTTTCTAAAACGCACCTCATTTCTCATCTCCTTGTGCTCGGGTACGCCATTCCAGCCGCTTTACTAGCAATCTCCCACCTTGGAGAATCAGCACCTTTAACCTCCTGTTCCATACAGGTTTCAATTTGTCCTGACTATGTACGGGAAGAGGGAGAACCAATGAGAGACTAGCTCTAGGTGTTGGGACAGGCACAGGTCACTCTATTTTCCCATCAGGAAGAAGAATTAACCGCAAGCTCAGTCTGCTGACTGGAACCAGAATAGGGCCTGAAGGAATCCAGCGCTTTTGCGGCTAGCTCCCAAAAAACCGAGTTGAAAATTGGAGCTCAGGGTCACTGCAACTCACAAACCTGCAGAGTTATAAATGTTAACTCTCGTCCACAAATAGATTGAGGGAAAGCAACGAAGAGGATTTGAACGCAAGGCAGAATTGCAGGAAACAAATTTCAGGAGGCAGATTCGAATCGCCTTTAAAGCACAGGAAAAGTGGGAAAACCTCGACAATGATGCCCTTGGCCAAAAAGGGCGTATGCGTTTTTTCCTGAATATATTCAGGAAAAAACGCATACGCACTTTTTGGCCAACCAAGCAACCTGGAAAGACAAATCAGGGCTACAAAGAAGTCTCGCTTCCCATCGGTCACAAGGGCCATGCTGAATAAAGTGTCAAAACCAGAAATGCAGGAAAGGCCACGGAGAAACGGGAGCCTTGCTACGCTGATGGGCGGGATGTAAATTGCCAACAGCCACTCTGGAGAAGTGTACGGTGTGTCCTGAAACATTTACAAAACTCAGCTTAGAGAGCATAGGGCACTTCCACTCATGGGCGTATAAATTGGGAAAACTAAAAATCAGCAAGACACAAGCACCCCAAAGTTTAGGGCTGCTCTTTGACAAGAACCTCCACTTTGTTACACCTTAAATATCCCACGAAAGAGAAAAATGGATAAAGAAGTTGTGGTCCTTATGTACAATGGAATATCACTCAGCCATGAAATCAACGTCATAAGGCAAGTAGCAGCATGATGAGTGGATTTAGGTACGACGATTCTAAGTGAAATAAGTCACACAGAAAAAGACACTTATCATAACATATCACTTATAGAGGGAATGTAAAAACCAATACCCTTGAACTGAATTACAAAACAGAACAGAGTCACACGTTTAGAAAACACACTATGGCTGCCTAACGGGAAAGGTGAGGTGGGGTGATGCATAAAACAAGGGTTTCAAATTAGCTCAGATACCGTTCCATAAACCCAATATGTAATAGAGAAGACCTACTCCTTGCTCAGTGAACTGGACTCAACACCCCCTATTCACCGCCCAAGAATATATCTGACTAGTAAGAATCTTAAAACCTATGTATTGATATCTCTCTGTAAGTGAGTCAAGTGGGTGTAAAGCTGCATAAACACAGCAGTGAAAAGCAGCTAAACCCCATTATAAAACTCAATTAATTTTAAAAACCCGTGAAACAAAGACAGTGAAAGAGAGAGAAATTCTTACAAAATTCGTTCAGGGGCTGTGATGCCACCTGGATTGACCATATCCAGACCTGCATCTGATTGAGACATAAGGGTGGACACTCTTGGGGCTGATAGGTTTGGTGAGGTTGGGTGAGTAAACGCAGACGCTTTAAAGTAATACTGCGTGGTACCCATCCCATGGGTCCCAAATCTCCAGGTTCAAGGGCATCTTCCTACATCGAAAACATGCATGAGAAACCCAGAAGACGGTACACCGAGTGATCGGGAAAGGTTTCTAAAACGCACCTCATTTCTCATCTCCTTGTGCTCGGGTTCGCCATTCCAGCCGCTTTACTAGCCATCTCCCTCCTTAGAGAATCAGCACCTTTAACCTCCTGTTCCCTACAGGTTGCTATGTGTTCTGAGGATGAACGGGAAGAGGGGGAACCAATGAGAGACTAGCTCTAGGTGTTGGGACAGGCACAGGTCACTCATTTTTCCCATCAGGAAGAAGAATTAACCACAAGCTCAGTCTGCCGCCCGGAAGCAGAATAGGGCCTAAAGCAATCCTGCGCTTTTGCGCCCAGCTCCCAAGAGAGCGAGTTGAAAAATGGAGCTCAGGGGCACTGCAATTCACAAACCTGCAGACTTATAAATGATAACTCTCGTCTACAAATTTATTGAGGGAAGGCAACAAAGAGGATTTGAAAGCAAGGCAGAATGGCAGGAAACAGATTTCAGGAGGCAGATTCGAATCGCCTTTAAAGCACAGGAAAAGCGGCAAAACCTCGACAATGATGCCCTTGGCCAAAAAGGGCGTATGCGTTTTTTCCTGAATATATTCAGGAAAAAACGTACACGCCCTTTTTGGCCGTCCAAGCATCCTGGAAAGGCAAATCAGCGGTACAAAGAAGTCTCGCTTCCCATCGGTCAAAAGGGACATGCTGAATAAAGTGTCAAAACCAAAAACGCAGGACAGGCCATGGAGAAACGGAAGCCTTGCTACGCTGATGGGCAGGATGTAAATTGCCAACAGCCACTCTGGAGAATTGTACAGTGTGTCCTGAAACATCTACAAAACTCAGCTTAGAGAGCATAGGGCACTTCCACTCATGGGCGTATAAATTGGGAAAACCAAAAATCAGCAAGACACAAGCACCCCAAAGTTTAGGGCTGCTCTGTTGACAAGAACCTCCACTTTGTTACACCTTAAATATCCCAGGAAAGAGAAACATGGATAAAGAAGTTGTGGTCCTTATGTACAATGGAATATCACTCAGCCATGAAATCAACGTCATAAGGCTAGTAGCAGCATGATGAGTGGATTTAGGTACGACGATTCTAAGTGAAATAAGTCACACAGAAAAAGACACTTATCATAAGATATCACTTATAGAGGGAATGTAAAAACCGCTACCCTTGAACTGAATTACAACACAGAACAGAGTCACACGTTTAGAAAACACACTATGGCTGCCTAACGGGAAAGGTGAGGTGGGGTGATGCATAAAACAAGGGTTTCAAATTAGCTCAGATACCGTTCCATAAACCCAATATGTAATAGACAAGACCTACTCCTTGCTCAGTGAACTGGACTCAACACCCCCTACTCACTGCCCAAGAATATACCTGACTAGTAAGAATCTTAAAACCTATGTATTGATATCTCTCTGTAAGTGAGTCAAGTGGGTGTAAAGCTGCATAAACACAGCAGTAAAAAGCAGCTAAACCCCATTATAAAACTCAATTAATTTTAAAAACCCGTGAAGCAAAGACAGTGAAAGAGAGAGAAATTCTTACAAAATTCGTTCAGGGGCTGTGATGCCACCTGGATTGACCATATCTAGACCTGCAGCTGATTTAGACATAAGGGTGGACACTCTTGGGGCTGACAGGTTTGGTGAGGTTGGGTGAGCAAACGCAGACGCTTTAAAGTAATACTGCGTGGTACCCATCCCATGGGTCCCAAATCTCCAGGTTCAAGGGCATCTTCCTACATGGAAAACATGCATGAGAAACCCAGAAGATGGTCCACCGAGTGATCGGGAAAGGTTTCTAAAACGCACCTCATTTCTCATCTCCTTGTGCTCGGGTTCGCCATTCCAGCCGCTTTACTAGCAATCTCCCTCCTTGGAGAATCAGCACCTTTAACCTCCTGTTCCATACAGGTTGCAATTTGTCCTGAGGATGAACGGGAAGAGGGGGAACCAATGAGAGACTAGCTCTAGGTGTTGGGACAGGCACAGGTCACTATATTTTCCCATCAGGAAGAAGAATTAACCGCAGGCTCAGTCTGCTGACCGGAACCAGAATAGGGCCTGAAGCAATCCTGCGCTTTTGCGGCTAGCTCCCAAAACAGCGAGTTGAAAAATGGAGCTCAGGGGCACTGCAATTCAGAAACCTGCAGAGTTATAAATGTTAACTCTCGTCCACAAATTGATTGAGGAAACGCAACGAAGAGGATTTGAAAGCAAGGCAGAATTGCAGGAAACAGATTTCAGGAGGCAGATTCGAATCGCCTTTAAAGCACAGGAAAAGCGGCAAAACCTCGACAATGATGCCCTTGGCCAAAAAGGGCGTATGCGTTTTTTCCTGAATATATTCAGGAAAAAACGCATACGCCCTTTTTGGCCAACCAAGCAACCTGGAAAGGCAAATCAGGGCTACAAAGAAGTCTCGCTTCCCATTGGTCAAAAGGGCCATGCTGAATAAAGTGTCAAAACCAGAAATGCAGGAAAGACCACGGAGAAACGGGAGCCTTGCTACGCTGATGGGCGGGATGTAAATTGCCAACAGCCACTCTGGAGAAGTGTACGGTGTGTCCGGAAACATTTACAAAACTCAGCTTAGAGAGCATAGGGCACTTCCACTCATGGGCGTATAAAATGGGAAAACTAAAAATCAGCAAGACACAAGCACCCCAAAGTTTAGGGCTGCTCTGTTGACAAGAACCTCCACTTTGTTACACCTTAAATATCCCACGAAAGAGAAAAATGGATAAAGAAGTTGTGGTCCTTATGTACAATGGAATATCACTCAGCCATGAAATCAACGTCATAAGGCTAGTAGCAGCATGATGAGTGGATTTAGGTACGACGATTCTAAGTGAAATAAGTCACACAGAAAAAGACACTTATCATAAGATATCACTTATAGAGGGAATGTAAAAACCGCTACCCTTGAACTGAATTACAAAACAGAACAGAGTCACACGGTTAGAAAAGACACTATGGCTGCCTAACGGGAAAGGTGAGGTGGGGTGATGCATAAAACAAGGGTTTCAAATTAGCTCAGATACCGTTCCAAAAACCCAATATGTAATACACAAGACCTACTCCTTGCTCAGTGAACTGGACTCAACACCCCTATTCACCGCCCAAGAATATATCTGACTAGAAAGAATCTTAAAACCTATGTATTCTTATCTCTCTGTAAGTGAGTCAAGTGGGTGTAAAGCTGCATAAACACAGCAGTGAAAAGCAGCTAAACCCCATTATAAAACTCAATTAATTTTAAAAACCCGTGAAACAAAGACAGTGAAAGAGAGAGAAATTCTTACAAAATTCGTTCAGGGGCTGTGATGCCACCTGGGTTGACCATATCTAGACCTGCAGCTGATTGAGACATAAGGGTGGACACTCTTGGGGCTGAGAGGTTTGGTGACGTTGGGTGAGCAAACGCAGACGCTTTAAAGTAATACTGCGTGGTACCATCCCATGGGTCCCAAATCTCCAGGTTCAAGGGCATCTTCCTACATCGAAAACATGCATGAGAAACCCAGAAGACGGTACACCGAGTGATCGGGAAAGGTTTCTAAAACGCACCTCATTTCTCATCTCCTTGTGCCTGGGTTCGCCATTCCAGCCGCTTTACTAGCAATCTCCCTCGTTAGAGAATCAGCAGCTTTAACCTCCTGTTCCGTACAGGTTGCAATATGTTCTGAGGATGAACGGGAAGAGGGGGAACCAATGAGAGACTAGCTCTAGGTGTTGCGACAGGCACAGATCACTCTATTTTCCTATCAGGAAGAAGAATTAACCACAGGCTCAGTCTGCCGCCCGGATGCAGAATAGGGCCTAAAGCAATCCTGCGCTTTTTCGGCCAGCTCCCAAGAGAGCGAGTTGAAAAATGGAGCTCAGGGGTACTGCAATTCACAAACCTGCAGAATTATAAATGATAACTCTCGTCTAAAAATATATTGAGGGAAGGCAACAAAGAGGATTTGAAAGCAAGGCAGAATTGCAGGAAACAGATTTCAGGAGGCAGATTCGAATCGCCTTTAAACCACAGGAAAAGCGGCAAAACCTCGACAATGATGCCCTTGGCCAAAAAGGGCGTATGCGTTTTTTCCTGAATATATTCAGGAAAAAACGTACACGCCCTTTTTGGCCGTCCAAGCATCCTGGAAAGGCAAATCAGCGGTACAAAGAAGTCTCGCTTCCCATCGGTCAAAAGGGACATGCTGAATAAAGTGTCAAAACCAAAAACGCAGGACAGGCCATGGAGAAACGGAAGCCTTGCTACGCTGATGGGCAGGATGTAAATTGCCAACAGCCACTCTGGAGAATTGTACGGTGTGTCCTGAAACATCTACAAAACTCAGCTTAGAGAGCATAGGGCACTTCCACTCATGGGCGTATAAATTGGGAAAACCAAAAATCAGCAAGACACAAGCACCCCAAAGTTTAGGGCTGCTCTGTTGACAAGAACCTCCACTTTGTTACACCTTAAATATCCCAGGAAAGAGAAAAATGGATAAAGAAGTTGTGGTCCTTATGTACAATGGAATATCACTCAGCCATGAAATCAACGTCATAAGGCTAGTAGCAGCATGATGAGTGGATTTAGGTACGAAGATTCTAAGTGAAATAAGTCACACAGAAAAAGACACTTATCATAAGATATCACTTATAGAGGGAATGTAAAAACCGCTACCCTTGAACTGAATTACAACACAGAACAGAGTCACACGTTTAGAAAACACACTATGGCTGCCTAACGGGAAAGGTGAGGTGGGGTGATGCATAAAACAAGGGTTTCAAATTAGCTCAGATACCGTTCCATAAACCCAATATGTAATAGACAAGACCTACTCCTTGCTCAGTGAACTGGACTCAACACCCCCTACTCACTGCCCAAGAATATACCTGACTAGTAAGAATCTTAAAACCTATGTATTGATATCTCTCTGTAAGTGAGTCAAGTGGGTGTAAAGCTGCATAAACACAGCAGTAAAAAGCAGCTAAACCCCATTATAAAACTCAATTAATTTTAAAAACCCGTGAAGCAAAGACAGTGAAAGAGAGAGAAATTCTTACAAAATTCGTTCAGGGGCTGTGATGCCACCTGGATTGACCATATCTAGACCTGCAGCTGATTGAGACATAAGGGTGGACACTCTTGGGGCTGACAGGTTTGGTGAGGTTGGGTGAGCAAACGCAGACGCTTTAAAGTAATACTGCGTGGTACCCATCCCATGGGTCCCAAATCTCCAGGTTCAAGGGCATCTTCCTACATGGAAAACATGCATGAGAAACCCAGAAGATGGTCCACCGAGTGATCGGGAAAGGTTTCTTAAACGCACCTCATTTCTCATCTCCTTGTGCTCGGGTTCGCCATTCCAGCCGCTTTACTAGCAATCTCCCTCCTTGGAGAATCAGCACCTTTAACCTCCTGTTCCATACAGGTTGCAATTTGTCCTGAGGATGAACGGGAAGAGGGGGAACCAATGAGAGACTAGCTCTAGGTGTTGGGACAGGCACAGGTCACTATATTTTCCCATCAGGAAGAAGAATTAACCGCAGGCTCAGTCTGCTGACCGGAACCAGAATAGGGCCTGAAGCAATCCTGCGCTTTTGCGGCTAGCTCCCAAAACAGCGAGTTGAAAAATGGAGCTCAGGGGCACTGCAATTCACAAACCTGCAGAGTTATAAATGTTAACTCTTGTCCACAAATAGATTGAGGAAACGCAACGAAGAGGATTTGAAAGCAAGGCAGAATTGCAGGAAACAGATTTCAGGAGGCAGATTCGAATCGCCTTTAAAGCACAGGAAAAGCGGCAAAACCTCGACAATGATGCCCTTGGCCAAAAAGGGCGTATGCGTTTTTTCCTGAATATATTCAGGAAAAAACGCATACGCCCTTTTTGGCCAACCAAGCAACCTGGAAAGGCAAATCAGGGCTACAAAGAAGTCTCGCTTCCCATTGGTCAAAAGGGCCATGCTGAATAAAGTGTCAAAACCAGAAATGCAGGAAAGACCACGGAGAAACGGGAGCCTTGCTACGCTGATGGGCGGGATGTAAATTGCCAACAGCCACTCTGGAGAAGTGTACGGTGTGTCCTGAAACGTTTACAAAACTCAGCTTAGAGAGCATAGGGCACTTCCACTCATGGGCGTATAAAATGGGAAAACTAAAAATCAGCAAGACACAAGCACCCCAAAGTTTAGGGCTGCTCTGTTGACAAGAACCTCCACTTTGTTACACCTTAAATATCCCACGAAAGAGAAAAATGGATAAAGAAGTTCTGGTCCTTATGTACAATGGAATATCACTCAGCCATGAAATCAACGTCATAAGGCTAGTAGCAGCATGATGAGTGGATTTAGGTACGACGATTCTAAGTGAAATAAGTCACACAGAAAAAGACTCTTATCATAAGATATCACTTATAGAGGGAATGTAAAAACCAATACCCTTGAACTGAATTACAAAACAGAACAGAGTCACACGTTTAGAAAACACACTATGGCTGCCTAACGGGAAAGGTGAGGTGGGGTGATGCATAAAACAAGGGTTTCAAATTAGCTCAGATACCGTTCCAAAAACCCAATATGTAATAGACAAGACCTACTCCTTGCTCAGTGAACTGGACTCAACACCCCCTATTCACCGCCCAAGAATATATCTGACTAGAAAGAATCTTAAAACCTATGTATTCTTATCTCTCTGTAAGTGAGTCAAGTGAGTGTAAAGCTGCATAAACACAGCAGTGAAAAGCAGCTAAACCCCATTATAAAACTCAATTAATTTTAAAAACCCGTGAAACAAAGACAGTGAAAGAGAGAGAAATTCTTACAAAATTCGTTCAGGGGCTGTGATGCCACCTGGGTTGACCATATCTAGACCTGCAGCTGATTGAGACATAAGGGTGGACACTCTTGGGGCTGAGAGGTTTGGTGACGTTGGGTGAGCAAACGCAGACGCTTTAAAGTAATACTGCGTGGTACCATCCCATGGGTCCCAAATCTCCAGGTTCAAGGGCATCTTCCTACATCGAAAACATGCATGAGAAACCCAGAAGGCGGTACACCGAGTGATCGGGAAAGGTTTCTAAAACGCACCTCATTTCTCATCTCCTTGTGCTCGGGTTCGCCATTCCAGCCGCTTTACTAGCAATCTCCCTCCTTAGAGAATCAGCAGCTTTAACCTCCTGTTCCGTACAGGTTGCAATGTGTTCTGAGGATGAACGGGAAGAGGGGGAACCAATGAGAGACTAGCTCTAGGTGTTGCGACAGGCACAGATCACTCTATTTTCCCATCAGGAAGAAGAATTAACCACAGGCTCAGTCTGCCGCCCGGATGCAGAATAGGGCCTAAAGCAATCCTGCGCTTTTTCGGCCAGCTCCCAAGAGAGCGAGTTGAAAAATGGAGCTCAGGGGCACTGCAATTCACAAACCTGCAGAATTATAAATGATAACTCTCGTCTAAAAATATATTGAGGGAAGGCAACAAAGAGGATTTGAAAGCAAGGCAGAATTGCAGGAAACAGATTTCAGGAGGCAGATTCGAATCGCCTTTAAACCACAGGAAAAGCGGCAAAACCTCGACAATGATGCCCTTGGCCAAAAAGGGCGTATGCGTTTTTTCCTGAATATATTCAGGAAAAAACGTACACGCCCTTTTTGGCCGTCCAAGCATCCTGGAAAGGCAAATCAGCGGTACAAAGAAGTCTCGCTTCCCATCGGTCAAAAGGGACATGCTGAAAAAAGTGTCAAAACCAAAAACGCAGGACAGGCCATGGAGAAACAGAAGCCTTGCTACGCTGATGGGCAGGATGTAAATTGCCAACAGCCACTCTGGAGAATTGTACGGTGTGTCCTGAAACATCTACAAAACTCAGCTTAGAGAGCATAGGGCACTTCCACTCATGGGCGTATAAATTGGGAAAACCAAAAATCAGCAAGACACAAGCACCCCAAAGTTTAGGGCTGCTCTGTTGACAAGAACCTCCACTTTGTTACACCTTAAATATCCCAGGAAAGAGAAAAATGGATAAAGAAGTTGTGGTCCTTATGTACAATGGAATATCACTCAGCCATGAAATCAACGTCATAAGGCTAGTAGCAGCATGATGAGTGGATTTAGGTACGACGATTCTAAGTGAAATAAGTCACACAGAAAAAGACACTTATCATAAGATATCACTTATAGAGGGAATGTAAAAACCGCTACCCTTGAACTGAATTACAACACAGAACAGAGTCACACGTTTAGAAAACACACTATGGCTGCCTAACGGGAAAGGTGAGGTGGGGTGATGCATAAAACAAGGGTTTCAAATTAGCTCAGATACCGTTCCATAAACCCAATATGTAATAGACAAGACCTACTCCTTGCTCAGTGAACTGGACTCAACACCCCCTACTCACTGCCCAAGAATATACCTGACTAGTAAGAATCTTAAAACCTATGTATTGATATCTCTCTGTAAGTGAGTCAAGTGGGTGTAAAGCTGCATAAACACAGCAGTGAAAAGCAGCTAAACCCCATTATAAAACTCAATTAATTTTAAAAACCCGTGAAGCAAAGACAGTGAAAGAGAGAGAAATTCTTACAAAATTCGTTTCGGGGGCTGTGATGCCACCTGGATTGACCATATCTAGACCTGCAGCTGATTGAGACATAAGGGTGGACACTCTTGGGGCTGACAGGTTTGGTGAGGTTGGGTGAGCAAACGCAGACGCTTTAAAGTAATACTGCGTGGTACCCATCCCATGGGTCCCAAATCTCCAGGTTCAAGGGCATCTTCCTACATGGAAAACATGCATGAGAAACCCAGAAGATGGTCCACCGAGTGATCGGGAAAGGTTTCTAAAACGCACCTCATTTCTCATCTCCTTGTGCTCGGGTTCGCCATTCCAGCCGCTTTACTAGCAATCTCCCTCCTTGGAGAATCAGCACCTTTAACCTCCTGTTCCATACAGGTTGCAATTTGTCCTGAGGATGAACGGGAAGAGGGGGAACCAATGAGAGACTAGCTCTAGGTGTTGGGACAGGCACAGGTCACTATATTTTCCCATCAGGAAGAAGAATTAACCGCAGGCTCAGTCTGCTGACCGGAACCAGAATAGGGCCTGAAGCAATCCTGCGCTTTTGCGGCTAGCTCCCAAAACAGCGAGTTGAAAAATGGAGCTCCGGGGCACTGCAATTCAGAAACCTGCAGAGTTATAAATGTTAACTCTCGTCCACAAATAGATTGAGGAAACGCAACGAAGAGGATTTGAAAGCAAGGCAGAATTGCAGGAAACAGATTTCAGGAGGCAGATTCGAATCGCCTTTAAAGCACAGGAAAAGCGGCAAAACCTCGACAATGATGCCCTTGGCCAAAAAGGGCGTATGCGTTTTTTCCTGAATATATTCAGGAAAAAACGCATACGCCCTTTTTGGCCAACCAAGCAACCTGGAAAGGCAAATCAGGGCTACAAAGAAGTCTCGCTTCCCATTGGTCAAAAGGGCCATGCTGAATAAAGTGTCAAAACCAGAAATGCAGGAAAGGCCACGGAGAAACGGGAGCCTTGCTACGCTGATGGGCGGGATGTAAATTGCCAACAGCCACTCTGGAGAAGTGTACGGTGTGTCCGGAAACATTTACAAAACTCAGCTTAGAGAGCATAGGGCACTTCCACTCATGGGCGTATAAAATGGGAAAACTAAAAATCAGCAAGACACAAGCACCCCAAAGTTTAGGGCTGCTCTGTTGACAAGAACCTCCACTTTGTTACACCTTAAATATCACACGAAAGAGAAAAATGGATAAAGAAGTTCTGGTCCTTATGTACAATGGAATATCACTCAGCCATGAAATCAACGTCATAAGGCTAGTAGCAGCATGATGAGTGGATTTAGGTACGACGATTCTAAGTGAAATAAGTCACACAGAAAAAGACACTTATCATAAGATATCACTTATAGAGGGAATGTAAAAACCAATACCCTTGAACTGAATTACAAAACAGAACAGAGTCACACGTTTAGAAAACACACTATGGCTGCCTAACGGGAAAGGTGAGTTGGGGTGATGCATAAAACAAGGGTTTCAAATTAGCTCAGATACCGTTCCAAAAACCCAATATGTAATAGACAAGACCTACTCCTTGCTCAGTGAACTGGACTCAACACCCCCTATTCACCGCCCAAGAATATATCTGTCTAGAAAGAATCTTAAAACCTATGTATTCTTATCTCTCTGTAAGTGAGTCAAGTGAGTGTAAAGCTGCATAAACACAGCAGTGAAAAGCAGCTAAACCCCATTATAAAACTCAATTAATTTTAAAAACCCGTGAAACAAAGACAGTGAAAGAGAGAGAAATTCTTACAAAATTCGTTCAGGGGCTGTGATGCCACCTGGGTTGACCATATCTAGACCTGCAGCTGATTGAGACATAAGGGTGGACACTCTTGGGGCTGAGAGGTTTGGTGACGTTGGGTGAGCAAACGCAGACGCTTTAAAGTAATACTGCGTGGTACCATCCCATGGGTCCCAAATCTCCAGGTTCAAGGGCATCTTCCTACATCGAAAACATGCATGAGAAACCCAGAAGACGGTACACCGAGTGATCGGGAAAGGTTTCTAAAACGCACCTCATTTCTCATCTCCTTGTGCTCGGGTTCGCCATTCCAGCCGCTTTACTAGCAATCTCCCTCCTTAGAGAATCAGCAGCTTTGACCTCCTGTTCCGTACAGGTTGCAATGTGTTCTGAGGATGAACGGGAAGAGGGGGAACCAATGAGAGACTAGCTCTAGGTGTTGCGACAGGCACAGATCACTCTATTTTCCCATCAGGAAGAAGAATTAACCACAGGCTCAGTCTGCCGCCCGGATGCAGAATAGGGCCTAAAGCAATCCTGCGCTTTTTCGGCCAGCTCCCAAGAGAGCGAGTTGAAAAATGGAGCTCAGGGGCACTGCAATTCACAAACCTGCAGAATTATAAATGATAACTCTCGTCTAAAAATATATTGAGGGAAGGCAACAAAGAGGATTTGAAAGCAAGGCAGAATTGCAGGAAACAGATTTCAGGAGGCAGATTCGAATCGCCTTTAAACCACAGGAAAAGCGGCAAAACCTCGACAATGATGCCCTTGGCCAAAAAGGGCGTATGCGTTTTTTCCTGAATATATTCAGGAAAAAACGTACACGCCCTTTTTGGCCGTCCAAGCATCCTGGAAAGGCAAATCAGCGGTACAAAGAAGTCTCGCTTCCCATCGGTCAAAAGGGACATGCTGAATAAAGTGTCAAAACCAAAAACGCAGGACAGGCCATGGAGAAACAGAAGCCTTGCTACGCTGATGGGCAGGATGTAAATTGCCAACAGCCACTCTGGAGAATTGTACGGTGTGTCCTGAAACATCTACAAAACTCAGCTTAGAGAGCATAGGGCACTTCCACTCATGGGCGTATAAATTGGGAAAACCAAAAATCAGCAAGACACAAGCACCCCAAAGTTTAGGGCTGCTCTGTTGACAAGAACCTCCACTTTGTTACACCTTAAATATCCCAGGAAAGAGAAAAATGGATAAAGAAGTTGTGGTCCTTATGTACAATGGAATATCACTCAGCCATGAAATCAACGTCATAAGGCTAGTAGCAGCATGATGAGTGGATTTAGGTACGACGATTCTAAGTGAAATAAGTCACACAGAAAAAGACACTTATCATAAGATATCACTTATAGAGGGAATGTAAAAACCGCTACCCTTGAACTGAATTACAACACAGAACAGAGTCACACGTTTAGAAAACACACTATGGCTGCCTAACGGGAAAGGTGAGGTGGGGTGATGCATAAAACAAGGGTTTCAAATTAGCTCAGATACCGTTCCATAAACCCAATATGTAATAGACAAGACCTACTCCTTGCTCAGTGAACTGGACTCAACACCCCCTACTCACTGCCCAAGAATATACCTGACTAGTAAGAATCTTAAAACCTATGTATTGATATCTCTCTGTAAGTGAGTCAAGTGGGTGTAAAGCTGCATAAACACAGCAGTGAAAAGCAGCTAAACCCCATTATAAAACTCAATTAATTTTAAAAACCCGTGAAGCAAAGACAGTGAAAGAGAGAGAAATTCTTACAAAATTCGTTTCGGGGGCTGTGATGCCACCTGGATTGACCATATCTAGACCTGCAGCTGATTGAGACATAAGGGTGGACACTCTTGGGGCTGACAGGTTTGGTGAGGTTGGGTGAGCAAACGCAGACGCTTTAAAGTAATACTGCGTGGTACCCATCCCATGGGTCCCAAATCTCCAGGTTCAAGGGCATCTTCCTACATGGAAAACATGCATGAGAAACCCAGAAGATGGTCCACCGAGTGATCGGGAAAGGTTTCTAAAACGCACCTCATTTCTCATCTCCTTGTGCTCGGGTTCGCCATTCCAGCCGCTTTACTAGCAATCTCCCTCCTTGGAGAATCAGCACCTTTAACCTCCTGTTCCATACAGGTTGCAATTTGTCCTGAGGATGAACGGGAAGAGGGGGAACCAATGAGAGACTAGCTCTAGGTGTTGGGACAGGCACAGGTCACTATATTTTCCCATCAGGAAGAAGAATTAACCGCAGGCTCAGTCTGCTGACCGGAACCAGAATAGGGCCTGAAGCAATCCTGCGCTTTTGCGGCTAGCTCCCAAAACAGCGAGTTGAAAAATGGAGCTCAGGGGCACTGCAATTCACAAACCTGCAGAGTTATAAATGTTAACTCTCGTCCACAAATAGATTGAGGAAACGCAACGAAGAGGATTTGAAAGCAAGGCAGAATTGCAGGAAACAGATTTCAGGAGGCAGATTCGAATCGCCTTTAAAGCACAGGAAAAGCGGCAAAACCTCGACAATGATGCCCTTGGCCAAAAAGGGCGTATGCGTTTTTTCCTGAATATATTCAGGAAAAAACGCATACGCCCTTTTTGGCCAACCAAGCAACCTGGAAAGGCAAATCAGGGCTACAAAGAAGTCTCGCTTCCCATTGGTCAAAAGGGCCATGCTGAATAAAGTGTCAAAACCAGAAATGCAGGAAAGGCCACGGAGAAACGGGAGCCTTGCTACGCTGATGGGCGGGATGTAAATTGCCAACAGCCACTCTGGAGAAGTGTACGGTGTGTCCGGAAACATTTACAAAACTCAGCTTAGAGAGCATAGGGCACTTCCACTCATGGGCGTATAAAATGGGAAAACTAAAAATCAGCAAGACACAAGCACCCCAAAGTTTAGGGCTGCTCTGTTGACAAGAACCTCCACTTTGTTACACCTTAAATATCACACGAAAGAGAAAAATGGATAAAGAAGTTCTGGTCCTTATGTACAATGGAATATCACTCAGCCATGAAATCAACGTCATAAGGCTAGTAGCAGCATGATGAGTGGATTTAGGTACGACGATTCTAAGTGAAATAAGTCACACAGAAAAAGACACTTATCATAAGATATCACTTATAGAGGGAATGTAAAAACCAATACCCTTGAACTGAATTACAAAACAGAACAGAGTCACACGTTTAGAAAACACACTATGGCTGCCTAACGGGAAAGGTGAGTTGGGGTGATGCATAAAACAAGGGTTTCAAATTAGCTCAGATACCGTTCCAAAAACCCAATATGTAATAGACAAGACCTACTCCTTGCTCAGTGAACTGGACTCAACACCCCCTATTCACCGCCCAAGAATATATCTGTCTAGAAAGAATCTTAAAACCTATGTATTCTTATCTCTCTGTAAGTGAGTCAAGTGAGTGTAAAGCTGCATAAACACAGCAGTGAAAAGCAGCTAAACCCCATTATAAAACTCAATTAATTTTAAAAACCCGTGAAACAAAGACAGTGAAAGAGAGAGAAATTCTTACAAAATTCGTTCAGGGGCTGTGATGCCACCTGGGTTGACCATATCTAGACCTGCAGCTGATTGAGACATAAGGGTGGACACTCTTGGGGCTGAGAGGTTTGGTGACGTTGGGTGAGCAAACGCAGACGCTTTAAAGTAATACTGCGTGGTACCATCCCATGGGTCCCAAATCTCCAGGTTCAAGGGCATCTTCCTACATCGAAAACATGCATGAGAAACCCAGAAGACGGTACACCGAGTGATCGGGAAAGGTTTCTAAAACGCACCTCATTTCTCATCTCCTTGTGCTCGGGTTCGCCATTCCAGCCGCTTTACTAGCAATCTCCCTCCTTAGAGAATCAGCAGCTTTGACCTCCTGTTCCGTACAGGTTGCAATGTGTTCTGAGGATGAACGGGAAGAGGGGGAACCAATGAGAGACTAGCTCTAGGTGTTGCGACAGGCACAGATCACTCTATTTTCCCATCAGGAAGAAGAATTAACCACAGGCTCAGTCTGCCGCCCGGATGCAGAATAGGGCCTAAAGCAATCCTGCGCTTTTTCGGCCAGCTCCCAAGAGAGCGAGTTGAAAAATGGAGCTCAGGGGCACTGCAATTCACAAACCTGCAGAATTATAAATGATAACTCTCGTCTAAAAATATATTGAGGGAAGGCAAAAAAGAGGATTTGAAAGCAAGGCAGAATTGCAGGAAACAGATTTCAGGAGGCAGATTCGAATCGCCTTTAAACCACAGGAAAAGCGGCAAAACCTCGACAATGATGCCCTTGGCCAAAAAGGGCGTATGCGTTTTTTCCTGAATATATTCAGGAAAAAACGTACACGCCCTTTTTGGCCGTCCAAGCATCCTGGAAAGGCAAATCAGCGGTACAAAGAAGTCTCGCTTCCCATCGGTCACAAGGGACATGCTGAATAAAGTGTCAAAACCAAAAACGCAGGACAGGCCATGGAGAAATGGAAGCCTTGCTACGCTGATGGGCAGGATGTAAATTGCCAACAGCCACTCTGGAGAATTGTACGGTGTGTCCTGAAACAACTACAAAACTCAGCTTAGAGAGCATAGGGCACTTCCACTCATGGGCGTATAAATTGGGAAAACCAAAAATCAGCAAGACACAAGCACCCCAAAGTTTAGGGCTGCTCTGTTGACAAGAACCTCCACTTTGTTACACCTTAAATATCCCAGGAAAGAGAAAAATGGATAAAGAAGTTGTGGTCCTTATGTACAATGGAATATCACTCAGCCATGAAATCAACGTCATAAGGCTAGTAGCAGCATGATGAGTGGATTTAGGTACGACGATTCTAAGTGAAATAAGTCACACAGAAAAAGACACTTATCATAAGATATCACTTATAGAGGGAATGTAAAAACCGCTACCCTTGAACTGAATTACAACACAGAACAGAGTCACACGTTTAGAAAACACACTATGGCTGCCTAACGGGAAAGGTGAGGTGGGGTGATGCATAAAACAAGGGTTTCAAATTAGCTCAGATACCGTTCCATAAACCCAATATGTAATAGACAAGACCTACTCCTTGCTCAGTGAACTGGACTCAACACCCCCTACTCACTGCCCAAGAATATACCTGACTAGTAAGAATCTTAAAACCTATGTATTGATATCTCTCTGTAAGTGAGTCAAGTGGGTGTAAAGCTGCATAAACACAGCAGTAAAAAGCAGCTAAACCCCATTATAAAACTCAATTAATTTTAAAAACCCGTGAAGCAAAGACAGTGAAAGAGAGAGAAAGTCTTACAAAATTCGTTCAGGGGCTGTGATGCCACCTGGATTGACCATATCTAGACCTGCAGCTGATTGAGACATAAGGGTGGACACTCTTGGGGCTGAGAGGTTTGGTGAGGTTGGGTGAGCAAACGCAGACGCTTTAAAGTAATACTGCGTGGTACCCATCCCATGGGTCCCAAATCTCCAGGTTCAAGGGCATCTTCCTACATGGAAAACATGCATGAGAAACCCAGAAGATGGTACACCGAGTGATCGGGAAAGGTTTCTTAAACGCACCTCATTTCTCATCTCCTTGTGCTCGGGTTCGCCATTCCAGCCGCTTTACTAGCAATCTCCCTCCTTGGAGAATCAGCACCTTTAACCTCCTGTTCCATACAGGTTGCAATTTGTCCTGAGGATGAACGGGAAGAGGGGGAACCAATGAGAGACTAGCTCTAGGTGTTGGGACAGGCACAGGTCACTATATTTTCCCATCAGGAAGAAGAATTAACCGCAGGCTCAGTCTGCTGACCGGAACCAGAATAGGGCCTGAAGCAATCCTGCGCTTTTGCGGCTAGCTCCCAAAACAGCGAGTTGAAAAATGGAGCTCAGGGGCACTGCAATTCACAAACCTGCAGAGTTATAAATGTTAACTCTCGTCCACAAATAGATTGAGGAAACGCAACGAAGAGGATTTGAAAGCAAGGCAGAATTGCAGGAAACAGATTTCAGGAGGCAGATTCGAATCGCCTTTAAAGCACAGGAAAAGCGGCAAAACCTCGACAATGATGCCCTTGGCCAAAAAGGGCGTATGCGTTTTTTCCTGAATATATTCAGGAAAAAACGCATACGCCCTTTTTGGCCAACCAAGCAACCTGGAAAGGCAAATCAGGGCTACAAAGAAGTCTCGCTTCCCATTGGTCAAAAGGGCCATGCTGAATAAAGTGTCAAAACCAGAAATGCAGGAAAGACCACGGAGAAACGGGAGCCTTGCTACGCTGATGGGCGGGATGTAAATTGCCAACAGCCACTCTGGAGAAGTGTACGGTGTGTCCTGAAACGTTTACAAAACTCAGCTTAGAGAGCATAGGGCACTTCCACTCATGGGCGTATAAAATGGGAAAACTAAAAATCAGCAAGACACAAGCACCCCAAAGTTTAGGGCTGCTCTGTTGACAAGAACCTCCACTTTGTTACACCTTAAATATCCCACGAAAGAGAAAAATGGATAAAGAAGTTCTGGTCCTTATGTACAATGGAATATCACTCAGCCATGAAATCAACGTCATAAGGCTAGTAGCAGCATGATGAGTGGTTTTAGGTACGACGATTCTAAGTGAAATAAGTCACACAGAAAAAGACACTTATCATAAGATATCACTTATAGAGGGAATGTAAAAACCAATACCCTTGAACTGAATTACAAAACAGAACAGAGTCACACGTTTAGAAAACACACTATGGCTGCCTAACGGGAAAGGTGAGGTGGGGTGATGCATAAAACAAGGGTTTCAAATTAGCTCAGATACCGTTCCAAAAACCCAATATGTAATAGACAAGACCTACTCCTTGCTCAGTGAACTGGACTCAACACCCCCTATTCACCGCCCAAGAATATATCTGACTAGAAATAATCTTAAAACCTATGTATTCTTATCTCTCTGTAAGTGAGTCAAGTGAGTGTAAAGCTGCATAAACACAGCAGTGAAAAGCAGCTAAACCCCATTATAAAACTCAATTAATTTTAAAAACCCGTGAAACAAAGACAGTGAAAGAGAGAGAAATTCTTACAAAATTCGTTCAGGGGCTGTGATGCCACCTGGGTTGACCATATCTAGACCTGCAGCTGATTGAGACATAAGGGTGGACACTCTTGGGGCTGAGAGGTTTGGTGACGTTGGGTGAGCAAACGCAGACGCTTTAAAGTAATACTGCGTGGTACCATCCCATGGGTCCCAAATCTCCAGGTTCAAGGGCATCTTCCTACATCGAAAACATGCATGAGAAACCCAGAAGGCGGTACACCGAGTGATCGGGAAAGGTTTCTAAAACGCACCTCATTTCTCATCTCCTTGTGCTCGGGTTCGCCATTCCAGCCGCTTTACTAGCAATCTCCCTCCTTAGAGAATCAGCAGCTTTAACCTCCTGTTCCGTACAGGTTGCAATGTGTTCTGAGGATGAACGGGAAGAGGGGGAACCAATGAGAGACTAGCTCTAGGTTTTGCGACAGGCACAGATCACTCTATTTTCCCATCAGGAAGAAGAATTAACCACAGGCTCAGTCTGCCGCCCGGATGCAGAATAGGGCCTAAAGCAATCCTGCGCTTTTTCGGCCAGCTCCCAAGAGAGCGAGTTGAAAAATGGAGCTCAGGGGCACTGCAATTCACAAACCTGCAGAATTATAAATGATAACTCTCGTCTAAAAATATATTGAGGGAAGGCAACAAAGAGGATTTGAAAGCAAGGCAGAATTGCAGGAAACAGATTTCAGGAGGCAGATTCGAATCGCCTTTAAACCACAGGAAAAGCGGCAAAACCTCGACAATGATGCCCTTGGCCAAAAAGGGCGTATGCGTTTTTTCCTGAATATATTCAGGAAAAAACGTACACGCCCTTTTTGGCCGTCCAAGCATCCTGGAAAGGCAAATCAGCGGTACAAAGAAGTCTCGCTTCCCATCGGTCAAAAGGGACATGCTGAATAAAGTGTCAAAACCAAAAACGCAGGACAGGCCATGGAGAAACAGAAGCCTTGCTACGCTGATGGGCAGGA